>NC_084629.1:31901831-32046831 GCF_033978795.1 Nerophis ophidion | reverse complement strand
ATGAGAACCTTGGAGAGTAGGAAAGCAATGGATGTCGAGCGGGTCTAACATGATAAAATAATAAATAAAATAAAAAGATAAATAAGATAAAATAAAATAATAAACGGGAGAATTAGAGCAGGTCCGGTAGCCACCGCTTCTCTAATGTGAACTCCTTTACACCTCTCTCTCCACACCCTACGTCACAGCCCCACGTCAACTCTGAAAGGACAAAACTCCTCCTCCTTCTCCTTAAACTGTCTGTTAACTTGGAACACCTCAGCTGTTTGTTACACAAGGATGATTTTGGAAAATCCCTTATCTGCTTATTGTGTTACAAGTGTTTTAGTGAGATTTTATGGTGGTACCTGAAAGTCGGAGGGGTGTGGCCACAGGTGTGGTGACCGCCAGTGTCTCCGTGGGAAGCCATATTTCTCGACGAGGCAAGGCAGCCTGGCTGAGATTTTTTTTTTCCCCTCCTCCACGGTGTAAGCATCCGACGGTCGGCGGCGGCCGTTGGGAGGAAGCAAGAGAATCCGCAGCTGCAGAAAGAACGACGCAAACTCTCCGCTCATGTCTACGGTAAGAGCCGACTTATTGCCACCATTTTCTCACCGAAACCTGCTGGTTGACATGTGGTAGTGAACCGTGTTCGCTTGACCGCTCTGTTCCATAGTATAGCTTCACCGTCATCTTTAGGGAATGTAAACAAAGAAACACCGGCTGTGTTTGTGTTGCTACAGCCGGCCGCAATACACCGCTTTCCACCTACATTTTTCTTCTTTGTAGTCTCCATTGTACATTGAACAAATTGCAAAAGATTCAGCAACACAGATGTCCAGAATACTGTGTAATTATGAGATCATACGCATCATCCTACGCAACGTTTTCAGCAGGATAATTCGTGCGAAATTTAAAACTGCAATTTAGTCAACTAACCCGGCCGTATTGGCATGTGTTGCAATGTTAATATTTCATCATTGATATATAAACTATCAGACTGCGTGGTCGGTAGTAGTGGGTTTTAGTAGGTCTCTAAACCTTAACTATTTAACCGTTTAGGTTATCTAAATAACCTAAACCGAACACTAACCTTTCAAAGTGCAGTTTATTCAGGGTATATATATGGATGAAAAGTGATGATGATGATGATAAGAAACAAGTAGGAAGAAAATACAATTGAAAGTAAATAATAAACTTAAAGAGTAATAAAACTAAATATTTAAAGTTGTATATTGTGTATTATGATATAAACATTTTCATATTTTTCTTAACATTTTGCCTTTTAATCTTGTTTTTTAAAAGTTAGCATTTTTTTTTTCTCTCCAAAATGTGCCAAAGGCCAATTCCTATTTATTTTTGTATTTTCTAAAATGCTCTGGCCTACACTTCCTACAGTGCAGGAGTCAATGCTGGAGTGTGTGCGCACACCAGGTGGATTATGGAATGATGTGGAAAGTTCTTAAAGACCTCTGCTGGAGAAAAGCCAGTTTGTGCGACTTTGGCACTTTTTTGAAGAGTGCTTTACATTTTTCCAGTTTGTCCACGGCAGGTCACCTGTTTCCAATTAGAGCTGGATGTCTCGCTAATCACGTCCAGACGGGGCCTCTCTATGTCAAGGATCGGGAGCAAAAAGAAAAACCCTCAGAAATGCACCTTAACTGGTGGAATGCTCCTCGTATCTTTACAGCTTTTTCAAATGACTAAAAACGTCAGACTAATTAAAAATGACCTTTTCGCCTAACCTAGCTTGACTTTTAACTGTCTCATTTCCAGGAAACTTTAACACAAGGTCGTTTCCTCACACAAAGTTCAAGTTCGCTCCACGTTCAACTCGTGTTCACCAGTCCTGACTCAGCCCAAAGCACCTGAGTCATGTTTAAGACGAAGCATCTCTGAACTCATATATTAGAATAGAACAGAATAGACTTTATAGTCATTATATTTACATATAACGAGATTAAAGACTCCAACTTAAGGTGCGGTTGTGGGGAACAGATATGGGGAAAATAAATAACACAAGAGGTAATAAAGGAAAAACTAACAATTGAAATAAACAGACTACTATCCAATAAAAATAACAAGCAATCCTGTACAATATACAAAACACTATAGAAATACAAAATACTGTACAATATACAAGACAAGAATACCGAAGTAATAAATAACAATCAGTGTCGGACGCATTGCACTCGAATGGTAGTATTGTACAGTAGGGTATTAGGGCAGGATATTGCATAGGGGTGAATTATTATTATTATAAGTTAGAGTTCAACATGGTGACAGCTCTGGAAAAAAAAGCAGTCTCTGAGCCTGTTTGTTCTGGCTCTGATGCACCTGTAGCGCCTGCCTGATGGTAGCAGGTGGAACAGGTGGAAGCCAGGGTGTGTGCTGTCTTTGGTGATGTTTTTTGCTTTCTTACCTGTCAAATAGAGGATCTTTGACTGGCCTTTTTGCAGTAGATTCTTGAAAACAGTAGAGTGCTACTGTCATATGGAGAATATTTATAAACACTGTTTCCATATGAGTTGGGAAATTGTGTTAGATGTAAATATAAACGGAATACAATGATTTGCAAATCATTTTCAACCCATATTCAATTGAATATGCTACAAAGACAACACATTTGATGTTCAAACTGATAAACTTTTTTTTTCTTTTGCAAATAATTATTAACTTTAGAATTTGATGCCAGCAGCACGTGACAAAGAAGTTGGGAAAGGTGGCAATTAATACTGATAAAGTTGAGAAATGTTCATCAAACACTTGTATGGAACATCCCACAGGTGTGCAGGCTAATTGGGAACAGTTGGGTGCCATGATTGAGTATAAAAGCAGCTTCCATGAAATGCTAAGTAATTCACAAACAAGGATGGGGTGAGGGTCACCACTTTGTAAGCAAATTGTCGAGCAGTTTTAGAAAAATATTTCTCAATGAGCTATTGCAAGGAATTTAGGGATTTTACAATCTACGGTCCGAAAAATCAACAAAAAGTTCAGAGAATCTGGAGAAATCCCTGCACGTAAGTGATGATATTACGGACTTTTGATCTGCAACAAAAACCAACATCAGTGTGTAAAGGATATCACCACATGGGCCCAGGAACACTTCATATGCACTGTCAGTAACTACAGTTGGTCGCTACATCTGTAAGTGCAAGTTAAAATGCCACTATGCAAAGCCAAACCCATTTATCAACAATATCCTGAAAGGCCGCCGGCTTGGCTGGGCCCGAGCTCACCTAAGATGGACTGACGCAAAGTGGAAAGGTGTTCTGTGGTCTGACGAGTCCACATTTCAAATTATATTTGGAAACAGAGGACGTGGTGTCCTCCAGAACAAAGAGGAAAATAACCTTTCGGATTGTCATAGGCGCATAGTTCAAAAGCCAGCATCTGTGATGGTATGGGGGTGTATTAGTGCCCAAGGCATGGGTAACTGTGAAGGCACCATTAAATCTGAAAGGTCCATACAGGTTTTGGAGCAACAATGGTTGACATCCAACCATGGACGCCCCTGCTTATTTCAGCAAGACAAGTTTTACAACAGCGTAGTTTTGTAAAAAAAAGAGTGCGGGTACTTTCCTGGACCGCCTGCAGTCCAGACCTGTCTCCCCCATCGAAAATGTGTGGCGCATTATGAAGCGTAAGATACGACAACGGAGACCCCGGACTGTTGAACGACTGAAACTCTACATAAAACAAGAACGGGAAAGAATTCCACTTTCAAAGCTTCAACAATTAGTTTCCTCAGTTCTCAAACGTTTATTGAGTGTTGTTAAAAGAAAAGGTGATGTAACACAGTGGTGAACATGCCCTTTCCCAACTACTTTGGCACGTGTTGCAGCCATGAAATTCTAAGTTAAGTAATATTTGCAAAATAAAAATAAAGTTTATGAGTTTGAACATGAAATATCTTGTCTTTGTAGTGCATTCAATTGAATATGGGTTGTAAAGGATTTGCAAATCATTGTATTCTGTTTATATTTACATCTAACACAATTTCCCAACTCATATGGAAACGGGGTTTGTAGATAGTGTTTGAGAAAATGGTCTTTTAAAAACAGTAGGGTGTTCCTGACATAAGAAAATCCCTGACTTGTATTTTTGCAATAAATTATTTGTGTTACATAATTCCTGTTACTTAGAGCATCTTTGAATAGCGTTTTTGCAGTTGACTCCTAAAAACAGCAAATGTATGCTTGTTTGATAGAGGATTTTTGTGTAGTGTTTTTACGGTAGGTCATTATAAACAGCAGAACACTTCTGCCATTGAGGATCTCTGATTTGCGTTGCTGCACTAGATCATCAAACAGAAAAGCATTTCTGTCATATAAATTATTTTTAAATAATTATTGCAGAACATTCCTAAAATCAGCTCTTAGACTATCTTTGATGAGCATTTTTGGAGGAGGTCCTTAATAACCGCAATTTGTTTAACACATTGATTATGTATTCGGAGTGTTATGTCTGCTGAACAATGTAGACACAATAGAGGATCTTTGACAAGTGTTTTTTGCAGTACGTCCTTAAAAACAGGAGAGAGCGTAAAACGGAAGAAAACTTAGGGTTTTACTAGATTAGTATGTTTGTAGTACTTCCTTCACCATCTAACTTCTGTCATATAGATGATTGTTATTTTTGGTGTTTTTACCGCAGGACAGTTTTTAAAAACAGCAAAGAGCCTCTCCTATGAAGAGAGTCCTTGGCTTGCATTTTTGCGGTAGATAGTTTAAAACAGGAGGGCATGCCTGTCACATTGAGGATTTTCTATTGTATTTTTGCAGTCGATTTTTAAAAACAGTAAAGCATTCCTGTATTGTATAGGATCTTTGACTAGCGTTTGCACAGGTGGCCCTAAAAACAACAGAGGATCTGTGACTAGTGTTTATGCAGTAGAGCTTTCCTCCCACAGACGACCTTTTAGACCAGGGGTCGGGAACTTTTTGGCTGAGAGAGCCATACAAGCCAAATATTTTTCTAAGTATTTCCGTGAGAGCAATATAATTTATTTTTTTTTAACACTGAATTCAACATTATGCATGCATTTTTAAGAAAGATCAACATTTTTAGAGTAAAATAAGTCTCCTATTCTTTTTAATAACATTGTTATTCTGAGGCTAACCAAAAATAAATAAAATACTTCTTACCATTAATGCGACTTCTTGAACAGGTGCGGTAGAAACCGGATGGATGGATGAAAATGCATAAGAATGTTTTATATTTTAAACGTTATTTTTGACACTGTGATTACCAGTGGAATTATTCATTACTTATCGTGTTAAGCAATGTCAGCTAAGATTTATCTGAGAGCCAGGTGCAGTCATCAAAAGAGCCACATCTGGCTCTAGAGCCATAGGTTCCCTACCCCTGTTTTAGACTGTATACTATAGATTCCCCCCAAAAAGCACATCACTCCTTCCATATACTGTAAAGTATCTTTGACATTTTTTTCAGTAGGTCCTTAAAAACTGTTCATAACTTATGAAGGATATTTGATTAGCATTAGGCATATTTTTCCAGACAATTCCAAAATGTCCAATTTTGGGGGGTTTTGTTGGAGCGTTCAGTGTGTTTTTGGTGTCACTAAATCCTGTGTTCCAGGATGCACGTGTGTAGTTTATTTACAGTATGTGCTCATAAATCATCTCACGGATGTGTCATAAATTGTGAGTTTTATAGAGCAGTTAAGCAGAATGCAAGGACATAGCGTGGTGAAAGTTGCTGCAGGCTTATTGAGTCGTCCACTCGGTCCCCTGCAGGCCCAAAGCTGTAATTACTGTCAGTGGAGCGCAACCGCAGGACCCGCACCATCCTTTATGCTGCTGCATATTTTATTCAGGCCACCCGTTGCCATGGATACTTCACAAACACGCGTTTGAGTCTCAAACTGCCCGTCTTTAAGCGTTTGTCAGAGGCGGAATGAAAAATGGATGTTGGAGATTAATGAGGCCTTCAGTCAAATTGATGACCGACTCTCTGCCGCCGCTTTTGGAGTCCTCGCTGTGAGTGCCCGGAAGATTTAGCTTAGCTCATACTCTTAAAAAGCACGCCTCTATTGTACCCCAAAATAGATGGGCCAATCGCAGCGCATTGGGGCTCAATTAAATGTACAGCAGTATATTAGAGCTTTTAAATTATTAATTTTTCGAAATCAGATAAATCCCATTTTGGATTATAATCCATCCATCCATTTTCTATCCATCCATTTTCTACCGCTTGTCCCTTTTAAATAATGCTGTCGAAAGTCTCCGGGCAGCTGATGTCAAAGCAGACCACCAGGAGATTATTCGCTTGCATAATTAGATTTAAACCCCAATATTTGTACACAAGTGCAATTTTATTGGCAAAATGTCATCCAGGGACATTTTTAAACATTTTACCTGAATAGCAGACCACCAGGAGATTATTCGCTTGCATAATTAAATTTAGACCCCAATATTTGTACACAAATGCAATTTTATTGTCAAAATATCATACAGGGACATTTTTAAACATTTTACCTGAATGCATGTCATTTATTTGCACAAAACTTGGTAACCATATAAAGTTCTTTCAGACTGTATTTTGGAGTGAAATTTGCTAGCGAGTGAGTCTCCTCGCTCATTTTTTTAAGGTGAAAGAGCTTAGACGGTCAAAATACAATGTCTGATTTAAGTTTATACATGTTTAATGCGATAATATTTTGTGATTAATACTAGAGTTAACTCGCTAAAATTGGTAGCCCTTGTATATACCGTATACATACATATGTATATATATATATACCGTAAACGCCCTTGGGCAAATAACCGCCCGAGTCCTAATACCCACCCAGGGTCTGAGCCCATTTTGTGAGTTAAACGCCTCTTCCTAATAAGGATATTTGATTAGCATGGACGGGAATACTTTAAAGGGGAACATTATCACAATTTCTGAAGGGTTAAAACCAATAAAAATCAGTTCCCAGTGGCTTGGGGCGGCACGGAGTAGTGGGTAGAGCGGCCGGCCAGAAACCTGAGGGTTGTAGGTTCACTTCCCACCTATTGACATCCAAAAATCGCTGCCTTTGTGTCCTTGGGCAGGACACTTCACCCTTTGCCCCCGGTGCCGCTCACACTGGTGAATGAATGACAGGTGGTGGTCGGAGGGGCCGTAGGCGCAAACTGGCAGCCACGCTTCCATCAGTCTACACCAGGGCAGCTGTGGCTACTGATGTAGCTTACCACCACCAGGTGTGAATGAATGATGAGTCCCACATCTCTGTGAGCGCTTTGAGTGTTTAGAAAAGCGCGATATAAATCTACGTTATTATTATTTTATTTTTTGAAGTTTTTCTCAAAATTTTAGCCATCACGCAATATCCCGAAAAACGGCTTCAAAGTGCCTGATTTTCACCATCGGTATATCAACCCGTCCATTACCCTGTGACGTCACAGCTTGAAACCACTAGAAACAAACATGGCGGATAGCACAGAAAGGTATAGCGATAGTAGCTCGAATTCAGACTCGGATTTCAGCGGGGTAAGCGATTCAACAGATTACGCATGTATTGAAATGGATGGTTGGAGTGTGGAGGCAGGTAGCGAAAATTAAATTGAAGAAGAAAACTGAAGCTATTGAGCCATATCGTTTCGAACCGTATACAAGCGAAAACGACGAAAACGACACGACAGACAGCGACACAGGAGGAAGCGAGGACGAATTCGGTGATCGCCTTCTAACCAACAATTGGTATGTGTTTGTTTGGCATTAAATGTGCGGGGAGGGAAAGATGCAATAATGATGCAAATAATGATGCAATATGTACATACAGCTAGCCTAAATAGCATGTTAGCATCGATTAGCTTGCAGTCATGCCGTGACCAAATATGACTGATTAGCACACTCCACATAAGTCAATAACATCAACAAAACTCACCTTTGTGCATTCATTCACAACGTTATAAGTTTGGTGGACAAAATGAGACCGAAAAAGAAGTGGCATAAATCACTTCTTAGCTAAGATAAATGGGTTGTACTTGTATAGCGCTTTTCTACCTTCAAGGTACTCAAAGCGCTTTGACACTATTTCCACATTTACCCATTCACACACACATTCACACACTGATGGAGGGAGCTGCCATGCAAGGCGCTAACCAGCACCCATCAGGAGCAAGGGTGAAGTGTCTTGCTCAGGACACAACAGACATGATGAGGTTGGTACTAGGTGGGGATTGAACCAAGGACCCTCGGGTTGCGCACGGCTACTCTCCCACTGCGCCACGCCAGGGGGTTTACCTCCCTCGTCTGCGGGAACAGACTGACATCATCGCTTGCCGTGCTCCCGAGGTCTGTTGTCCCTGAATAGCTCACGCACTCCGTCAGATTCAGTGGTATTCTATTTTCCAATATTGCAGATTTCTTTGACTTTATCGTTGGAAATGCATCTGCTTTGAGTGTCGCAGGATATCCACACATTCTTGCCATCTCTGTCGTAGCATAGCTGTCGTCGGTAAAGTGTGCTATACAATTGAGGGACTTTCGCATCTTTTGGCCACTGGTGCAACTTGAATCCGTCTCTGTTCGTTTTGTTACACCCTCTGACAACACACGGACGAGGCATGATGTCTCCAAGGTACAAGAAAACAATTGAAAAAACGGAAAATAACAGAGCTGATTTGACTTGGTGCGTGTAATGAGATTGAGAAAATGGCGAGTCGCTTCACGTTGTGACGTCACGGGTGAAAGGTCATCGCTCCGACAGGCTATCGATTGAAAGGCGTTTAAATCGCCAAATTCACCCTTTTAGAGTTCGGAAATCGGTTAAAAAAACATATGGTCTTTTTTCTGCAACATCAAGGTATATATTGACGCTTACACAGGTCTGTTGATAATGTTCCCCTTTAGGGGGGAAGAAGAACAGAAAGTTTGACTTAAAGTTCAAGCTAGCAGTTGTGATGTTTGCTGAGCAGAATTCTGGTTTGGCAGCGGCCAAAAACCCGAAAAGTGTATGCGAATGGAAACAAAAAAAGGGAGAACTACTATCTCAGTCGGCAATCAATGGAAAACGGGCTCGCTTATCTGGCGGAGGTAGGAAGAAAGTGAGCGACGAGCTTGATGCTTATTTGTGTCAGTGGATACATCACGTTCGTGGACAGAACCACCGTGTGTCCCGCAAAATGATCCGCATTAAGGCCAAGGAGTTGTATGCCACAGCGAGTGACACGAGAGACACCGGGGTGGTGTTTGGTGCGACAAGTGGCTGGCTTAATCGATTCCTGCATCGGAACAACTTTACCCTCAGGAGGAGAACAACTGTTGCACAGAACGACGCACCCGTCGAGAATATTGTCAACTTCCTCGTTTTCTCTACTAAACAGATAGAGGCCAAGAATATCCAGCCCAAGAATATCATCGCCATGGATGAAACAGCCATCTGGTTTGACATGCTTGGTTTAAGTACGGTCAAGCCGAGGGCCGCCTGCTCCATCTGCCTGAAAACCACCGGCCACGAGAAGGCACGCGTCACGGTGGATCTTGCAGCCAAAGCAGACAGGACAAAGCTGAAGCCTTACATTGCTTTTGAAGGTGCTGTCCGTGATGTAAAGGCTATGCAGAGCATCCCCGGGGTGATCATAGCTTCCTCCAAGAATGGCTGGTTTAATGATGACCTGACAAAGGATTGGCTCCAGAGGGCAGTGGGGAAATTTCACTTCGGACCCAGGCTACTTGCATGGGACTCGTACCGATGCCATATCAGCGAGGCCACGAGGGGCAGGGCTCAAAAGCATCTCATGGCTGTTATATCTGGAGGTTGCACAAAGTATCTGCAGGCCCACGATGTTGTGTGGAATGGCCCTTTCAAAGCGAAGCTCCGTGACTACTATGACAACTAGATGGCTGGTGATAAAGACAAGACCTACACCAAGTCAGGGAACCTGAGAGCCCCTTCCCGCCGCCTCCTGGTTGACTGGGTCCTGGGAGCCTGGGATGCTCTGGATCGGGACACTCTCATCAACACATTCAACGTAGGCTGGCTGGCTGTGTGTATGTGTGTGTTGCAAACAGTAGCCATAGCTGATTGTCGCTTTCTGGTATCCTACAAGGTGTGTGGGCTGACGGTGGCAGCTGATGGGAGTGAGGACCAGCTCATTTACTGCCTCAAGGAGGGACAGCCATGTCAGGCAGGCAGAGAGATGCTGTTGAGGGCTAGACAGCAGGGTGCTGCTGTGGTTCAGGAAGAGGAGGAGCGTGATGAGGAACAGCAGTTCCTCAATGAACTTGTGTTTGAAGAGGAGGAGGATGATGAGGGGTGTGAGGGAGAGGAGGGGGAGGAAGAGGGGGAGGATAAGGGGAGGAGGAGGAGGATGATGAGTGGGTTTGAGTTGCATTTGGGGTTGTGTTTGCTGCGGTATTATTGTTTTGATGGTTGGTACTTGGTACCATAATTTTATTTTTCCTGTTTGCTGCTTTATTTAAAACTTGGAATACTGCCTTTAAAAGCCTTTATTTTATTTAAAGGCCTACTGAAACCTACTACTACCCACCACGCAGTCTGATAGTTTATACATCAATGATGAAATATTAACACTGCAACACATGCCAATGCGGCTTTTTTAGTTTACTAAATTACAATTTTAAATTTTCCGGGAGTTTCGTCTTGGAAACGTCGTGTAATGAAGACGTGTACACAGGACGTCACGCGTTTTTAGGAAGTATGAGCGCTACGCACACACACAGGTAAAAGTTGTCTGCTAATTACACAGTATTTTGGAGATCCGTGTTGCTGAATCTTTTGCAATTTGTTCAATTAATATTGGAGAAGTCACAGTAGAAAGATGGAGTTGAGAAGCTTTAGCCTTCAGTCACACAAACACATGGTGATTCCTTGTTAAAAATTCCCAGAGCTGAAACTTTACTATGGATCAGAGCGCGGTCAAGCAGACATGGATCCCAACCGAATGTCAACCAGCAGGTTTCGGTGAGAAAATTGTGGTTAAAAAGTCGGCACTTACCGAATATCAGCTGAGCTTGTGTCGTCCTACAGCTGCCGTCGACACCCGTGAGACATGGCGTCAAGACACCCGTGGACAAAAACCTCCGACTATCAGGTAATATTAAACTCACTAAAACACTTGCAACACAATAGAAAGATAAGAGATTTCCCAGAATTATCCTAGTAAATGTGTTTAAAAACATCGGAATACATCCCAATGCTATCGCGTTTTTTTTTTTGTTGTTTTTTTCCTAGTCCGTCGCTATCAATATCCTCAAACACGAATCTTTCATCCTCGCTCAAATTAATGGGGAAATTGTATCGGTCCAAATAACTGTTTTTGTTGGAGGCTCCCATTAAAATCAATGTGAATATGTGAGGAGCCCCCACACTTGCGACGTCATCGTCTGCGATTTCCGGTAAAGGCGAGGCTTTTTCAGGAAGTACCAAAAGTGGCAAACTTTATCGTCGATTTTCTCTACTAAATCCTTTCAGCAAAAATATGGCAATATTGCGAAATGATCGAGTATGACACATAGAATGGACCTGCTATACCCGTTTAAATAAGAAAATCTCATTTCAGTAGGCCTTTAAAGGCCTATTGAAACCCACTACTACAAACCACACAGTTTGATAGTTTATATATCAATGATGAAATCTTAACATTGCAACACACGCCAATACGGCCGGTTTAGTTTACTAAATTACAATTTTTAATTTCCCGCGGAGTTTCCTGTTGAAAACGTTGCGGAATGATGACGTTATTGGTTGTAGAGGACATATTAGCCCAGCACAACACACAGCCAAAAGTCATCTCTTTTCATCGCGTAACTACACAGTATTTTGGACATCTGTGTTGCTGAATCTTTTGCAATTCGTTCAATTAATAATGGACACTACGAAGAAGAAAGTTGTTGGTGAAAAGCGGTGTATTGCAATCTATGTTTAGTGTTTAGCGGTGAAGCTTTAATATGGAACAGAAAGGTCAAGCGAACGCGGTTGGATTGGACCACACACACAAAGTACAGTGTACTATGCAGCGATCATTTCGAAACATCGTGTTTCGAAGAGGGTCCCTTTTTAAGGGCAGAGATGGGCATCCCCACCACCCGTCAACTAGTGCTAAAGAAAGGTGCGGCGCCTACTATTTTCAAGACACCACAACCAGCCATTAGTGGCAGTGCTTCGACAAGTTCAGATCATCCCACGCCGTCCACAAGTAGACAGACCATGCACATGAGGTCTGCATTTGCCAAAAGGGAAAGGAAGAGGGTAAGGATCTTGACTTCCAGTTTCCATAGTCATACTCACAGACATAGTCATAGACTACTCCATGAACAATGAAATAAATTAACAATAAAATAGTCTACATATAATTATTGCTCCAAGTTCTAGTCAAGTTCTTCTGCAGTATAAAGTATCGTACATTTACTGACAATACTGTCAATACTGTCAATAGATTACAAAAGACCAGTGGTTTTCAAATGGGGGTACGCGTACCCCTGGGGGTACTTGAAGGTATGCCAAGAGGTACGTGAGGTTTTTTTTAAATATTGTAAAAATAGCAACAATTTAAAAATCCTTTATAAATATATTTATTGAATAATCCTTCAACAAAATACGAATGTAAGTTCATAAACTGTGAAAAGAAATGCAACAATGCAATATTCAGTGTTGACAGCTAGATTTTTTGGTGGACATATTCCATAAATATTGATGTAAAAGATTTTTTTTTTTTTGTGAAGAAATGTTTAGAATTAAGTTCATGAATCCAGATGGATCTCTTTTACAATCCCCAAAGAGGGCACTTTAAGTTGATGATTACTTCCATGTGTAGAAACCTTGATTTATAATTGAATCACTTGTTTATTTTTCAACAAGTTTTTAGTTATTTTTATATATATATATTTTTTTTTTACAAATAGTTCAAGAAAGACCATAACAAATGAGCAATATTTTTACACTGTTTATAATTTAATAAATTAGAAACTGATGACTTTTAACTTTTTTTTCACTTTTTTTTAACAAAAAAGGCTTTGCTCTGATTAGGGGGTACTTGAATTAAAAAAATGTTCACAAGGCGTACATCACTGAAAACATGTTGAGAACCACTGCAATTGACAATAATATAAAGTATTGTATATTTGTACATTTACAGAATAGATCAGATCATGGCCAGTACGACTCAGTGGCGGATGCGGTGGATGAACCAATGGCAATAGCACTAGATTTGCCTGATGAGGAGGGCGATCAAGATCAGGTTCGATTTGTTTTCCAGATTAATGTTCAAATGGATTACAGTTCAAGCCCAATAGAAAAAGTATTCATAATTTATGTAAATGAGGTATCCATATTACATGTAGCTGTTTCTCCATTTCCAGGGAAATACAAGAGAACAAGGATGCCAGACGGACTAGGTACCGTTGGGACAGCACCAACGGCAATGACTGGTAGTGGCAAGAGCACCCAAACAGGGAAAATACATCATAGATCAAAGGGTATGTCTATTTCGGTGATGAACATGATTCAGCACATCACAGTACACATTGCACAGCTGCCTGTGCAGAGTAGAGTAGACAGACACATTAGGTGATTCAAAGACAATAATTAGTATGTGATCGTAGTTTAATTTTAACAGATTATATAAAACAATTTGTTTTATTTTATTGCTAGGACACCAGGTAACCCCAGAGATCCTCGAGAGGGTTAGAGCTCAGCCAGCCCATCGTCAAGTGCAGCAGCTCCATCTGACAGCCCCGAGATGCAGCCCACCATAGCAACTCCAGGTGCATCTGGAATGCAAGCTAAGCTACGACCCCCTCCTGTGTTGTTTGATGAAGGATGGCCTTCCGATGTCAGGTATGTGCCGAGTGGGTCATCGACATCGGATCCGTGTTAATCTGAAGGGCCGCCAAATCCCACACGTACTCCCAAGATGCGGGAAGAGGGCTGCCACGAGGAACCGAAGTACATCATCTTTGAGTCGTGCCTCCAGAGTCTCGTCAAGTGGTGTCATTGTCCAGCCTGTGGCAGCCAGGACATAAGCCCTTCTTGGGATTCGAACGGTACACAGCTGATCATGACCATACAATGTGCATCATGTGACCAGAGGAGTAGGTGAAGCAGCCAGCCAAACATTGGCCCTTATGCCGCGGGCAACAACCTGCTATCTTCTGGCAAGTTGTTGCAAGGTCTGAACAGCATCAGAGTGGTTACACATGTGAAGAGAACATTTTTCACCCACCAAGAGCTCATCCTGCAGCCAGCCATCAAAAAGGTGTGGGAGGAACAGCAGCGTCCGCACCTCACCATGCTGCAGGTGGAAGGCCGACCCCTCGTCCTTGGGGGTGATGGGCGAGCAGACAGTCCGGGACACAGCGCCAAGTTCGGTACCTACACCACAATGGAGCTAAAGGCCAGTGTGGTTCTCGACCTTCAGGTTGTACAGATACGACCATATAATCTCACTAAAAAACTCGTAACAGTATAATCAGATAGAGGATTTCCCAGAATTATCCTGGTAAATGTATCTAATTTCAATGAATCACAAGCTTGCATTAAGTTTATACTAAACCTCTTTTTCATTTTTTTCTTTGCACATTCCTTTTATGTTTTATATATTTCAGAGCAACGAATGTCATGGCAGCAACCATATGGAGATGGAAGGGCTGAAGAGGATGGTGGAGCTGCTGATCAGCCGGGACCAGGATGTCGGGGTGCTGGTGACAGACAGACGCACACAGATCGCTAAATGGATTCGCGAAAACATGCCCAATACACGGCACTGATATGACATCTGGCATGTTGGAAAATGTTAGTTGGATTATTTGTATGCATGACAAGTTGTGAAGTAGTGTGTACATATTAGTGATCAGATGAATGCCATATTGTATTTAATCCACAAATTTCAGCTTTTTTCTGTTTGTAACCATCGGGAAGAAACTGAAGGCCATCGTCAAGCTGAAAGACTGTGAAGACCTGAAGCCCTGGGTGCTAAGTATAATTAACCACCTCTGCTGGGCAGCAGCGTCTACACCGCCTGGAGAGGGGGAACTTCTGGTTGCCAAGTGGAAGTCTGTGGAGCGACACATTCAGAACATCCACAAGGACCATGGCGACCTCTTCCCAATTTGTGCTCGTGGACAACTGCACGGTAGAAGTATGCAAAAGAAATGGCTCAAACCAAGTAAGTAGGCAAATAAATTGCCCGAAAGCAGTGAGGGAATAGCATTATTTTCCTGCACATCTTTTGAAAGGGCCTTGCGATGAGGTGGCGACTTGTCCAGGATGTACCCCGCCTTCCGCCCGATTGTAGCTGAGGTAGGCACCAGCGCCCCCCGCGACCCCAAAGGGAATAAGCGGTAGAAAATGGATAGATGGATCTTTTGAAAGTCAAAAAATTCAGATAAACTTGTAAATAAATAACCAGTTTTCAAGTTGACTGCAACATTTTTGTATAAACATTGTTCTATTTTAAATTCATTTTTAGGTTCACTCTCAGCAGTGAAACTGGAGGAGGTTGTCAACAACAAGTCCCTGCTGAAAGATATCGCCATGATGTCGGGTGAACACCAGACTTCCAAGGTGGAGGCGTTCCATAGCCTTATCATACAGGTAAGAATTAGGCTGATCGCCCGTCGGTGGCGTCGATGGTTACCACCTGCCACCAGGGAGCAAAATACTACAGCAGTGGTTCTCAACCTTTTTTTAGTGATGTACCCCCTGTAAACATTTTTTTAATTCAAGTACCCCCTAATCAGAGCAAAGCATTTTTGGTTGAAAAAAAGAGATAAAGAAGTAAAATACAGCACTATGTCATCAGTTCCTGATTTATTAAATTGTATAACAGTGTAAACTATTGCTCTGGTCTTTCTTTAACTATTTGGAAAAAAGATATAAAATAACTAGTGATTCAATTCTAAATCAAGATTTCTAGACAAGGAAGTAATCATCAACTTAAAGTGCCCTCTTTGGGGATTGTAATAGAGATCCATCTGGATTCATGAACTTAATTCTAAAAATTTCTTCACAAAAAAAGAAATCTTTAACATCAATATTTCTGGAAGATGTCCACAAAAAAATCAAACTGTCAACACTGAATATTGCATTGTTGCATTTCTTTTCAAAGTTTATGAACGCACATTCACATGTTGTTGAAGTATTATTCGATTAAAATATTTATAAAGGATTTTTGAATTGTTGATACAAAACAGCTTCATTATTGCAGGAGATCAATCTTTAATAAACAGTTTAATAAACAAACATTTTAATTCAAATCTACAAACAATTTATAAATTTACACACACATTGTGTGGACGCATGACTGAATAAAGTGTCTTTTATCCTTTACAGTTCGCACCGAAAATGAATGTCTTCTCATACCTCGGAATGCTGTGCAGGTATGTTTCCACTCTAATCTAAGTGTCACTAGTGTGTGCCGTACTTTTGCATATAACAGATTGATTGGCAACACTAAATGGTCCCTAGTGTGTGAATGTGAGTGTGAATGTTGTCCGTTATCTGTGTTGGCCCTGCGATGAGGTGACGACTTGTCCAGGGTGTACGCCGCCTTCCGCCCGATTGTAGCTGAGATAGGCACCAGCGCCCCCCGCGACCCCAAAGGGAATAAGCGGTAGAAAATGGATGGATGGATACATATATGATATAATTAAACACACACGTTCAAATGTATCTGTTCTCCCTGCTGAGTAAAGTTCACAATGTCTAATTATTACATTATTCTGTTACCACACCTAGGAACCTGCTTGCTGGGCTGCACTGGAATGAAAACTCGAGCCGCCCTACAGCCACTACAAAAGCGGGTGCTGAGCGCTATGCAGTATGCGCCTGCCTTGAATTACTGCCGGGTCAAACTCGCTTCCCAAAATAATTAGCGCATGCTTAGTATTACCGCCTGGTCAAACTCGTGACACCACGAGTGACACTTCCCCTGTCATCATTTTCAAAATGGAGGAGGCTGATTTCAATACCGGTAATTTGAAATCACATAAAGGGAAAAAAATTCAGAGCTATTCAGTAGGATTTAAGGTCCAAGCTTACATCACACTCAAATTTTTACTGCATACCTTTGGTAAGTGCCGGAGTGAGAAGAGGTTTTAAAATAATTAGCGCATGCTTACTTTTATCGCATGCCTTTGGTAAGCGCAGGAGTGAGAAGAGGTTTTAAATTAATTAGCGCCCCGGCGGCAATTCAAGGAAATATGGTACATACATATATGTATGTATTTCTATTTTGGGACGGCATGGCAAAGTTGGGAGTGGCCGAGCCAGCAATCTGAGGGTTACTGGTTCAATCCCCACCTTCTACCATCCTAGTCACGTCCTTTGTGTCCTTGAGTAAGACACTTCACCCTTGCTCCTGATGGATCCTGATTAGCACCTTGCATGGCAGCTCCCGCCATCAGTGTGTGAATGGGTGAATGTGGGGAAAAAATTAATAAAAAAAGGGCAGCACGGTGGAAGAGCGGTTACTGCATCTGCCTCACAATACGAAATTCCAGAGTAGTACTGGGTTCAATCCCGTGCTTGGGATCATTCTGTGTGGAGTTTGCATGTTCTCACCGTGACTGCGTGGGTTCCCTCCGGGTACTCCGGCTTCCTCCCACTGCCAAAAACATGCACCTGGGGATAGGTTGATTGGCAACACTAAATGGTCCCTAGTGTGTGAATGTCAATCAATCAATCAATCAATGTTTATTTGTATAGCCCTAAATCACTAGTGTCTCAAAGGGCTGCACAAAGCACAACACAAACCACAACGACATCCTCGGTAGAGCCCACATAAGGGCAAGGAAAACTCACCCCAGTGGGATGTCGGTGACAGTGACAATGATGACGATGAGAAACCTTGGAGAGGACCGCATATGTGGGCAACCCCCCCACCCCCAGGGGACCGAAAGCAATGAATGTCGAGCGGGTCTAACGTGATACTGTGAAAGTTCGATCCATAGTGGATCCAACATAACCGTGAGAGTCCCGTCCAAAGTGGATCCAACACAGTGGCGAGAGTCCCGTCCATAGGAAACCATCCCAAGCGGAGGCGGATCAGCAGCGCAGAGATGTCCCCAACCGATACACAGGCGAGCGGTCCATCCTGGGTCCCGACTCTGGACGAGCGGTCCATCCTGGGTCCCGACTCTAGACAGCCAGTACTTCATCCATGGCCACCAGACCTGACCCCCTCCACAAGGGAGAGTGGGACATAGGAGAAAAAGAAAAGAAACGGCAGATCAACTCGTCTAAAAGGGGGGTCTATTTAAAGGCTAGAGTATACAAATGAGTTTTAAGGTGAGACTTAAATGCTTCTACTGAGGTGGCATCTCGAACTGGAGGGCATTCCAGAGTACTGGAGCCCAAGCGGAAAACGCCCGCAGACTTTTTTTGGGCTCTGGGAATCACTAATAAGCCAGAGTCCTTTGAACGCAGATTTCTTGCCGGGACATATGGTACAATACAATCGATAAGATAGGCTGGAGCTAGACCGTGTAGTATTTCATACGTAAGTAGTAAAACCTTAAAGTCACATCTTAATTGCACAGGAAGCCAGTGCAGGTGAACCAGTATAGGCGTAATGTGATCAAACTTTCTTGTTCTTGTCAAAAGTCTAGCAGCCGCATTTTGTACCAACTGTAATCTTTTAATGCTAGACATGGGGAGACCCGAAAATGATACGTTACAGTAATCGAGACGAGACGTAACAAACGCATGGATAATGATCTCAGCGTCTTTAGTGGACAGAATGGAGCGAATTTTAGCGATATTACGGAGATGAAAGAAGGCCGTTTTAGTAACGCTCTTATTGTGTTACACTCAAACGAGAGAGTTGGGTTGAGGACGATACCCAGATTCTTTACCGAGTCGCCTTGTTTAAGTGTTTGGTTGTCAAATGTTAAAGTTGTATTATTAAATAGAGGTCGGTGTCTAGCAGGACCGATAATCAGAATTTCCGTTTTTTTGGCGTTGAGTTGCAAAAAGTTAGCGAACATTCATTGTTTAATTTCATTAAGACACGTCTCCAGCTGACTACAATCCGGCGTGTTGGTCAGCTTTAGGGGCATGTAGAGTTGGGTGTCATCAGCATAACAGTGAAAGCTAACACCGTATTTGCGTATGATGTCACCTAGCGGCAGCATGTAGATGCTGAAGAGTGCAGGGCCAAGGACCGAACCCTGGGGAACTCCACACGTTACCTTAACATAGTCCGAGGTCACATTGTAATGGGAGACGCACTGCATCCTGTCAGTAAGATAAGAGTTAAACCAAGACAGGGCTAAGTCTGCCATACAAATTTGTGTTTTGATACGCTCTAATAACGACGGTATCGAAAGCAGCGCTAAGATCGAGGAGCAGCAACATAGATGACGAATCAGAATCCATCGTTAGCAATAGATCATTAGTCATTTTTGCGAGGGCTGTCTCCGTGGAGTGATTTGCCCTGAAACCGGATTGAAAGGATTGAAAGGTTTCACATAGATTGTTAGACGCTAAGTGTTCATTTAGCTGCTGCGCAACAATTTTTGGGAGGATTTTTTAAGTAAAGGGAAGGTGAGACACCGGTCGGTAGTTTTCCAATTAGGTCAGGATCGAGGTTAGGTCTTTTAAGGAGGGGAACAGTGCACGAGGAAAGTGATAAGTTTATAATATTTAGCACTGATGGACCTAATAATACAAAAAGTTCCTTGATAAGTTTCACAGGAAGAGGGTCAAGTAAACATGTTGTTTGTTTTATTCCATTTACACGTAACAATTCTTCTAATGTTATTTCATCCAAACGAGAGAAACTATTTTGGAGGGCAGTATCCGCCGTATATACAATCGTATCTGTGTTAATAGAACCCAGTTGTAGCTGGGACGCATTTCTTTAATCTCCCTTCTAATGAGTTCAGTTTTCTTATTAAAGTATTTCATAAAGTCATCTGCCAAGTGGGTGTAGCTACTGGAAGGAGTCTCTTGTTGGGTTAGCGATGCTACCGTACTAAACAAAAATTTTGGATCGTTTTTATTAAGGCGGATGAGATTTTAGTAATATTTAGCTTTAGCTAAGGTAAGCATGCGTTTATAAGTTATTAAACTATTTCTCCACGCTTGATGGTAAACTTCAAGTTTAGTCGCGCGCCATTTGCGTTCCAGCTTTCTACATGATCATTTCTGAGCTCTAGTTTCTTCTGTAAACCATGGGGTACGCCTTTTTTATCTTCAGCGGTGCTATACTATCAATGGTTTCACGCAGGGCGTCGTTAAAGTTGTTAGTGAGGTTATCAATAAAGCCCACATAATTTGGGAACGGTGCCATTACCGAGGTCAGTAGGCCAGCAAAGGTTGTCGTTGTGGCAGCATTAATGTTGCTATAGCAGTTATTATTATTATTATTATTAGCTTAACTAACCTGAGTCTGAACCTGGAATTTTATAAGGTACTGATCGGACATTACTTTAGTTTACGGGAGTATCATAACTTTGGAAACCGTGATACCCCTGACAAGCACTAGGTCTAACATATTACTGTTGCGATGCGTGGGTTCATTTATTATTTGTGTAAGACCACAGCTATCAATTATAGTCTGGAGCGTCACGCACTGTGGGTCCGATGGGGTATTCATAAGGATATTAAAGTCCCCCATTAAAAGTGGGGACGGCGTGGAGCGGTGGGAGAGTGGCCGTGCGCAACCCGAGGGTCCCTGGTTCAATTCCCACCTAGTACCAACCTCGTCACGTCCGTTGTGTCCTGAGCAAGACACGTCACCCTTTCTCCTGATGGGTGCTGGTTAGCGCCTTGCATGGCAGCTCCCTCCATCAGGGTGTGAATGGGTAAATGTGGAAGTACTGTCAAAGCGCTTTGAGTACCTTGAAGGTAGAAAAGCGCTATACAAGTACAACCCATAATTATATTATCGACGTGCATCACTAGATCAGCAACGAACTCTGAAAATTCATTGATAAAGTCCGAATAGGGCCCTGGATTGAAAGGTTTCACATAGATTGTTAGACGCTAAGTGTCTAACTTAGATAGATAACAGCCAGGTATAAAGGCAGCGGTGTGACAGACCTCATAGTAAGCACCTAAAACGATTTATATTTATTATTTAGGTTAGGACCAAGGTTAAAGTTTTCGTTGTGTATTTGTGCGACCCCTCCCCTACCCCCCCCACCCCTTTTAAGGAGACTGGCAATATGCGCATTCGTATAGTTCGGAAAAGATGCCTCATTTAGTGCAAAAAAGTCGTCTGGTTTAAGCCAGGTTTCGCTGAGACCGATGACGTTAAGATTGATGTCTCTAATGACCTCATTAACTAATAACGTTTAGGGAGACAATGATCTTGTGTTTGAAAAGCCTATATTATAGGTAGTGGGCTGTTTTAAGGAGTTTTTGATCAAATTATCCGTAGTAGCAATATAAATAATGTTACATTTATTATGCGTAGTGCACTTAAAATAATTATGACCATATCTAGGAATTGATATGACAGGAATTTTCCGATTATTTGCTTGGTGCTGCGATAAACTGAACGCATCATAATTTGCCACCTCAGTAGAACGCATGTCCAACTCTGACACAGTCACACCAGAAAAAACTTGTTCTAACTTAACTGACTCCTCACCCAGACTAGTAGACTCACGTCTTCCATTTAAATCCAGCTTCAGGATGGAAGGAAAATTTCAGAACCCTACATGATTTCTAAGTGGGAGAACTTGCAAAATAGCAGGGTGTTCAAATACTTATTTTCTTCATTGTATATATATTTACACATATATGTGTGTGTGTGTGTGTGTGTGTGTGTTTGTGTCTGTGCGTGTGCGTGTGCGTGTGCGTGTGTTTGTGTGTGTGTGTGTGTGTGTGTGTGTGTGTGTGTGTGTGTGTGTGTGTGTGTGTGTGTGTGTGTGTGTGTGTGTGCGTGAGTGCTCTACTTGTTTTCTTCTTTTCCACCAGCAGAGGCTCTATTGTCTTAACCAGTAACAGGGTCCGACTCCTGCGTCACACGTGTGCATGCACGCGACGTAGGCTGATTAGCGTCGATGTCACGGCCGCACCTGTGAGGCTAATCTTCTTGAGGGATTGAGGCGGTAATCGCCTGGCAGCATGGATGAAGCCAAAGAGTCACATTGTAAATTGGCTCTTGTACAAATGTTTTTTATTGCGGACAGATGACAAGGAATTGAAACAGCTGCACAGTATGGAAACACAGGTGGTGAGAGAGTATAAAAAATGTATATGGTTATTAAATGGAACATCAGTGATATGCATCCTAATATTCAATCATATTTACATGACATAACGTCAGTGCTTGGCTGTAATTTCATTAACATATTAAATATACAGTGGAACTTCTAAAGTCTAACATTTAATGATTTGTTTGTATTTAGTAACAACTTTTGCATATGAAATCCCCGAACAAATAATGGACATAGAATTATGGTCCAAGATCAAGCTGTCATTATCATTTCACTTGGCATTTTGAAGCTGCTTTCGTTTGTAAGAAATGTGTGAAAAAGTTTCGCTGGATTGTAGAGGTTCCCCTGTATTAGAACTGCAGAAGCCTTGTGTGTGTGTTTAACGGGAGCTAAAGATTGCACATAACGAGGTAGGACAGCTACGATTTACTGCTCAGCAGGACAACAATGATGGAGCATAACGTGTCCAAATCGTGGAATGTAAGCAAGTACCAATTGAAAACACACACATGGCGTCTGAGCCAAACGGTAGTCTCATTTAAAGAACATACTGCTAACCTTTCATGTTTATGTCCATTTGTGCATCTTTTCTACAAATGGCATGTAAAAGATACAATGTGTTTTCATTTACTTCTGGATGCTGAAACGGGTTCTCCTCGTCTGCTGCTTCTACCGCTCTCTAGTGTGTCAACAAGCGTCTGATTGGTCGAACTTTGGGATGCCAAAACACAAACATTTGGACATCTTGATGTGAAGCGTTGTTTGTCTTTTAAACGTCAAATGTGACTTTTATATTACTACATTGAAAACGTCAGTAAAACATAGCACCGTCCACTGCTAGCACTATGTGGCTGTACTACAGTACACAAGCAATACTTTTCATCAGGAATGGACATGATTGTTAAATGATGTCCATTTTTCCACAGAGAGACATGTCCAGCAGAAGGCACCGAGGAAGGAAGGAAGAAAGATGGACGGTATGCAGCCACCGCCTGCTTACATGAAGACAGGATGAAGACCATAAGAAAAAAAGATAAGTCAGTGATTTTTAGTGCAGTCTTTTGGATTCCTGATGTTGTCCTGTAAGGAGAGAAAACAGACATCATTTAAGATATGAATAATTTTTTTATATTGCTTGTATCAAAACTCATACACGCTTTAAAAAAAATAAATCAATAAATAATAAAGAATAGTTCCAACTATCGTGGGATCACACTCCTCAGCCTTCCCGGTAAGGTTTATTCAGGTGTACTGGAGAGGAGGCTACGCCGGATAGTCGAACCTCGGATTCAGGAGGAACAGTGTGGTTTTCGTCCTGGTCGTGGAACTGTGGACCAGCTCTATACTCTCAGCAGGGTTCTTGAGGGCGCATGGGAGTTTGCCCAACCAGTCTACATGTGCTTTGTGGACTTGGAGAAGGCCTTCGACCGTGTCCCTCGGGAAGTCCTGTGGAGAGTGCTCAGAGAGTATGGGGTATCGGACTGTCTTATTGTGGCGGTCCGCTCCCTGTACGATCAGTGTCAGAGCTTGGTCTGCATTGCCGGCAGTAAGTCGGACACTTTTCCAGTGAGGGTTGGACTCCGCCAAGGCTGTCCTTTGTCACCGATTCTGTTCATAACTTTTATGGACAGAATTTCTAGGCGCTGTCAAGGCGTTGAGGGGTTCCGGTTTGGTGACCGCAGGATTAGGTATCTACTTTTTGCAGATGATGTAGTCCTGATGGCTTCATCTGACCGGGATCTTCAGCTCTCACTGGATCGGTTCGCAGCCGAGTGTGAAGCGACCGGAATGAGAATCAGCACCTCCAAGTCCGAGTCCATGGTTCTCGCCTGGAAAAGGGTGGAATGCTATCTCCGGGTTGGGGAGGAGACCCTGCCCCAAGTGGAGGAGTTCAAGTACCTAGGAGTCTTGTTCACGAGTGAGGGAAGAGTGGATCGTGAGATCGACAGGCGGATCGGTGCGGCGTCTTCAGTAATGTGGACGTTGTACCGATCCGTTGTGGTGAAGAAGGAGCTGAGCCGGAAGGCAAAGCTCTCAATTTACGGGTCGATCTACGTTCCCATCCTCACCTATGGTCATGAGCTTTGGGTCATGACCGAAAGGATAAGATCACGGGTACAAACGGCCCAAATGAGTTTCCTCCGCCGTGTGGCGGGGCTCTCCCTTGGAGAAAGGGTGAGAAGCTCTGCCATCCGGGAGGAACTCAATGTAAAGCCGCTGCTCCTCCACATCGAGAGGAGCCAGATGAGGTGGTTCGGGCATCTGGTCAGGATGCCACCCGAACGCCTCCCTAGGGAGGTGTTTAGGGCACGTCCAACCTCGGATTCAGGAGGAACAGTGTGGTTTTCGTCCTGATCGTGGAACTGTGGACCAGCTCTATGGGCCACGGGGAAGACCCAGGACACGTTAAGAAGACTCCCGGCTGGCCTGGGAACGCCTCGGGATCCCCCGAGAAGAGCCTGACGAAGTGGCTGGGGAGAGGGAAGTCTGGGTTTCCCTGCTTAGGCTGTTGCCCCCGCGGGCCGACCTCGGATAAGCAGAAGAAGATGGATGGATGGATGGATAATAAAGAACATTTAAAAGTTCAGGTTTATGGAGTTTAAAAGTTTGTTTGAAGAGGTTAGTTTTTAACTGGTTTTTGAATGATTGTAATGATTGATGTGGGGAACAAAAGTTCCAGAAAAGTCAAATTCTCTCTTTCCACTTCAATCCCCTAACTTTTTAGCATATCTGGGTTAGTTTTTCAAACCATGGTCAGTATTGCAGATCAGTATTGGACGATTTTTCAGAAAAACTATGTATTTGCCGTTGCTGATTAATTCCGACTAAAAAAAGGCAGTCCCCTCTGGCGGACACTTGTTTTTTAGTCCCTCTGCTAAAGAGAGGCTCACAGTTATCTCTATAGTCAGTGTGGAGCAGCTCCATGAAGCTAATAATAATTAACTCTATTGTGGCAAATAAACTGCATTTTAATTACTATTATCATTGTAGGACAGGGCTAAAGATGTTACAAGCCAGGTGCAGGCATACCGATAACCTAGCTTTAAAAAAACGCAAGAAATAAGTGGTTAGTAAAGTTTAAGAAGTGTAGATGAAAACATTTTGGAGAAATGAACAAGTCGATTAATAAGAATGGGTAGAGAGGATAATGTGTCGGCATTGTATCAGTCAGTACATGACATGTAAGAAGAGGACGGATCAATCCATCAATTGGTGGTGTCGAAACAAAGGGCAGTAAAAATATGTGATCGGTACTAAAGATGTGAATATTTTCACTTTCTGTTGTGTTTTTAAATTGTGTTGTCTGATTCAGGGCTTATTTCCTGTACACATTTCATGTGTACAGGAAATGAGAGCAAAAACCAAAGGATTTCAATAGTAGTACCCGCCTTCCGCCCGAGAGGGAAAAGCGGTATAAAATGGATGGATAGTGGAAGGTGGTAGTTTTGGCTTTTGTTTTAGTTATTGTGTACTATTGACTGTGTTTTGATCAAATAATTGTCACGAATAAAGTAAGAAAATAGTTTAAATGTTGTGTTGATATTAGAGATGTCCGATAATGGCTTTTTTGCCGATATTCTGATATTGTCCAACTCTTAATTACCGATATCGATGTCAACCGATATCGATATATACAGTTGTGGAATTAACACATTATTATGCCAGAATATTATTGTGATGCCCCGCTGGATGCATTAAACAATGCAACAAGGTTTTCTAAAATAAATCAACTCAAGTTACGGGAAAAAAAATGCCAACATGGCACTGCCATATTTATTATTGAAGTCACAAAGTGCATTGGAATTTGGGCAGGGTTGGGGGGGCGGGGTTGAGGTGGGGGGGGGGGGGGGGGGTGTATATTGTAACGTCCCGGAAGAGTTAAAGCTGCAAGGGCTTCTGGGTATTTTTTCTGTTGTGTTTATATTGTGTTACGGTGCGGATGTTCTCCCGAAATGTGTTTGTCATTCTTGTTTGGTGTGGGTTCACAGTGTGGCGCATATTTGGGACACTGTTAAAGTTGTTTATACGGCCACCCTCAGTGTGACCTGTATGGCTGTTGACCAATTATTAATTGCATTCACTTGTGTGTGTGAAAAGCCAAGTGATTGGGCCGGCACGCCTTTAATTGGCGCTCTGTACTTCTCCCTACGTCCGTGTACCACTCCACACAGCGGCACTTTAAAAAGTCCAAAATTTTACTTTTTGAAACCGATACCGATATTTTCCGATATCACATTTTAAAGCATTTATCGGCCGATAATATCGGCAGACCGATATTTTCAGCAGTCCGATATTATCAGACATCTCTAGTTGATATTATAAATTGACCCATTTTCAGTTAATACATGTGATGGTAACACTCATGGATGATCAGAACATCCCTGAATGAAATACAATTTAAGTTTGAAAAGCTACCCCTAGTTTAAACCCCTCACTGTAAACTTCAACCCCTTGTTTGAAAGTGGAATGGAAGCGTCTGACTGGCTTGAATTGTTATGCCTGGAAGGAGGTCTCATCGAGTTGGGCATGTCGTGTTGTCGCAGGAATGCAATTGCAATATACCCTTTTTGTAAAGCATTAGAGGCGCTTTTAACTGTTCTGGAAATGTGAAGCAAGTTTGTCAGTGGCAGAACTACAAAATCCCAGCGAGGAGCCCAGTAAAAACAACACAATTTCAGTGGAGTTGTGTTACAGCTTGTTGACTGTGGAGGCAATCTCACAGCCAAGTGGTGGCCTGGCACATGACTCCCACTTAATTTATACTACACCACTTTGACTGAGCAAACAACGTGGTGGAAGCGGTGCTGTGGAGCTGCAGGAAGATGGATGACTTCTACATTTGATCAGTCAGGCTTGCTTTTTATGGATCTTTACGGTCCTTAATGGGATGTAAGTATCCAAATCAGGACAGCACAAACAACACAATACAAGTGTATTGTATTGTTTGCGCTGTCCTGATTTGTTCATTGTGTTGCACAGTGGTGCCCCCTGTGGGTTGTGGCTAGCATACATGCAGGGCTCTCAATTTTCAGAAAATTACAAGAGTGAGACCTTCGTGGCATGAAGCATTCGAAAACAATTTTCCCTTTTTAACACCGGTTTGGCCAGTTTTGAGTTGCATTTTTACTTTAGGACTGATGTCATCAGCTCCCACAGCTGCACTGTGGCCTTCTAATGCAAATCTTAAATACTGAGGAGTTGGCAACACAAAGATTGAGGACAAAGATGTACAAACCCCGTTTCCATATGAGTTGGGAAATTGTGTTAGATGTAAATATAAACTGAATATTATGATTTGCAAATAATTTTCAACCCTTATTCAGTTGAATATGCTACAAAGATAACATATTTGATGTTGAAACTGATAAACATTTTTTTTAAAAATAATCATTAATTGCTAATCATTTGATGTCAGCAACACGTGACAAAGAAGTTGGGAAAGGTGGCAATAAATACTGATCAAGTTGAGAAATGCTCATCAAACACTTGTTTGGAACAATCCACAGGTGTGCAGGCTAATTGAGAACAGGTGGGTGCCATGACTGGGTATAAAAGCAGCTTCTATGAAATGTTAAGTAATTCACAAACAAGGATGGGGCGAGGGTCACCAATTTGTAAGCAAATTGTCGAACAGTTTTAGAACAACATTTCTCAACGAGCTACTGCAAGGAATTTAGGGATTTTACCATCTACGGTCCGTAAAATCATCAAAACGTTCAGAGAATCTGGAGAAATCACTGCACGTAAGCGATGATATTAAGGACTTTGGATCCCTCAGGCGGTACTGCATCAAAAACCGACATCAGTGTGTAAAGGATATCACAACATGGGCTCAGGA
The DNA here is from genome assembly GCF_033978795.1 of Nerophis ophidion. NCBI lineage: Eukaryota > Metazoa > Chordata > Actinopteri > Syngnathiformes > Syngnathidae > Nerophis > Nerophis ophidion. The sequence continues at coordinate 32,018,867 of NC_084629.1, read as the reverse complement.
ACACTTCATAAAACCACTGTCAGTAACTACAGTCGGTTACTACATCTGTAAGTGCAAGTTAAAACTCTACTATGCAAAGCAAAACCCATTTATCAACAACACTAAGGAACGCCGCTGCCTTCGCTGGGCCCGAGCTCATCTAAGATGGACTGATGCAAAGTGGAAAAGTGTTCTGTGGTCTGACGAGTCCACATTTCAAATTATATTTGGAAACTGTGGACGTGGTGTCCTACGGAACAAAGAGGAAAAGAACCATCCGGATTGTTATAGGCGCAATGTTCAAAAGCCAGCTTCTGTGATGGTATGGGGGTGTATTAGTGCCCAAGGCATGGGTAACTTACACATATGTGAAGGCACCATTAATGCTGAAAGGTCCATACAGGTTTTGCAGCAACATATGTTGTCATCATAGCAAGGTTATCATGGACGCCCCTGCTTATTTCAGCAAGACAAGTGTTACAACAGCGTGGCTTCGTAAAAAAAGAGTGCGGGTACTTTCCTGGCCCGCCTTCTGTCCGGACATGTCTCCCATCGGAAATGTGTGGCGCATTATTAAGTGTAAAATACGACTGTTGAACGACGGACGCTCTCCATAAAAAAGAGTGTGAAAGAATTCCACTTTCAAAGCTTCAACAATTAGTTTTTTCAGTTCCCAAATGTTTATTGAGTGTTGTTAAAAGAAAAGGTGATGTAACACAGTGGTGAACATGTCCTTTCCCAACTACTTTGGCACATGTTGCAGCCATGAAATTCTAAGTTAATAATTATTTGCAAAAAAAATAAAGTTTATGAGTTTGAACATCAAATATATTGTCTTTGTAGTGCATTCAATTGAATATGGGTTGAAAGGGATTTGCAAATCATTGTCTTCCAGTTATATTTACATCTAACACAATTTCCCAACTCATATGGAAACGGGGTTTGTAGAAAAGATACAAATTGAGAACACAAATGCAAAGTATGAGACAGAAGAGCGAGCAGAGAAAGCCATTTTCAATTCATTTCTGGTTAGAAATGAATTGAAAATGGTTTTCCAGCAGAGGAAACCATTTTCAATTAATTTCTGTTTGGAAATTAAGCCAGCCAGTCAATCAGAATTACTTAAACTACAGCGAGCTGCGAGGAAAAAAGTTTATTATCATATGTTTATCCATCCATCCATCCATCCATCATCTACCGCTTATTCCCTTCTGGCGCCTATCTCTGCTACAATCGGGCGGAAGACGGGGTACACCCTGGACAAGTCGCCACCTCATCCCAGGGCTCATATGTTTATTGTTATATAAAAAATAAATAGAGCATGTAGTGAATGGGGAAATATAAGTATATAATATAAATGTCAGGTGTGGCATGAGAGTTAAATTGTGTGAGATTTAGCAGCTCTGCAAACATTTAATAGATTTATCTTCAATGTTTTATGATTTTTAGACAAATTGTCAATGATTTATGGACAAGTAGTTGCTAAGTGCAGACATTTGCTTGATGGTGGGGAAATTATGAGTCTATCTGACATCTGCGTCAAACATTGGGGTTTAATAACTGCGCCACCATGTGGTGTATTTGATGGTGACTTGTAAATGACAGCACAGGCAACAAAGTTTTGACAAATGGCAGAAGTAGAAGAGTGAGCATAAAAAATATTTGGTCGTAAAAAAAGTAGGGACAACCCATGGGGGGTTTAAAACAACTTGTAAAAACATGTTTTGTTACATATTTCATATCTTAACATTGCAAAATATTAAACATATGGTATTAACTGCAAAAGTATTATTTTTTTCTAAATTAAAGTTAATCTTAAAGAACTACCTGTCGCGATGGTGGAAAATGTCTACTTGCTTATTAATAAGGTGATATTTTACAGTAAAAACAAATGTTTACTGCAATTGACAATCACTATCGCAATATAATTATGTGTTATATATATGTGTTACATTGCGCGTAATATAGGATGATAAATTATTTTTTTCAGTTTCCATCCCTGGTACTGAAAATATACACTAATTGGAAAATTATTCACGACATGTTTTACTTTTACGACATTTGCTGTTATTATTAATATCTTCACCAATCAGAAATGTTTAAATTATATAATAAATGATAAATGGGTTGTACTTGTATAGCGCTTTTCCACCTTGAAGGTACTCAAAGCGCTTTGACACTACTTCCACATTTACCCATTCACACACACATTCACACACTGATGGAGGGAGCTGCCATGCAAGGCGCTAACCAGCACCCATCAGGAGCAAGGGTGAAGTGTCTTGCTCAGGACACAACGGACGTGACGAGGTTGGTACTAGGTAGGCATTGAACCAGGGACCCTCGGGTTGCGCATGGCCACTCTTCCACTACGCTACGCCGTCCCGTTTAATCATTTTGGCGAGTTCGTATTTCTCATTTGAAGCATTCAGCTGTAAAAAAAACTTCATAAACACATTGAATTAGAGTTAAATACAGATTATAAACATGATATTTGGCCACGGAACTATGAAAAGCATTATTGTCCACATTTTATCTGAAACACACAAAAATTATGCTGGGGTTTTTTGGGGTAAAAATATAACAAATGTTACAAATGTTAAATATACTTTATACAGAATGTACTACACCTGATGATTTTTTAAATAAGTGTTACATAATTGTTATATTATGATGTTACACGATGTACAATGTTTGCGTGACATGTTTTCAGTATCTCATGACAAAGGTTTCAATGGATTTATTAATAAAATATATACCTTCTTTTTTCATGTCTGTGCAGAAGAACTTTCTCTTCTTGTGTCCAGGACTCTGTACACAAACATTTGTCCAAATAAGTTACTTACTTTTTACATAATAAAAAGTAGTTCATGAGATTTAAGTGTCAACAAGACCATAGAGTCTCTGGTGGACACGTGACAAACATTTGCAGAAGGGTGCTTACGCTTGATGCTGCCGCACAAAATCTGCAAACTGGCGGTCCTTGGCGTATAGCTCGATGATGCGTATCCTGTCTTGGATTTCCTGTCAGGAAGAAGCATGACATCACATGGGGATAAACTATCCACTGAACACCCTCATAAGTGGCGCGCCACCAACTCACCTCCTTGGTCAGTTCGCTGTTCTCGTAGATGTGTCGGATCTCCTCGCTGCTGAAGTCAGTGGAGGCCTCGGCGCTGGCGCTGCTGTAGATGGCAGCCTCAGGGTAGCGGCGGTAATAGTGGCTGTAGCCCGTGGTGGCCTCGCTCTCGTACATGGGGTTGTACTTGGTCGCCCGCTCCAGCGATGGAATGCTCTCCGCCCGCCTTTGGAGAATAAAATCAGGCTTAAGTGAGTTTCGATCCAATGTTGATATTGGATATTGGCCTGATATCCTCAAAACAAGTATCAGCTTGCATCTAAAGTCTCGGATACAATCAAAATTGGACAACCTGTTAATATCGAAATCAGGGGTCACGCAGGCCGGGATACCACCGCCAGCGTCAAAAATCCGGCCCGCAGGGATTCCCAAGATAAAAAAATAGATTTTTTTTGTAATATATATTTTTTTATAGTTCTATTTTGGTTTAATCTGACCACATGACATTCTCCCAATCCTCTGCTGTATCATCCATTTTGGTATAAACGCAACTCGTCGTGTTTGGAGAAAGAAGAATACTGAGTTGCATCCCAAGAACACCAGACCTACTGTGAAGCATGGGGGTCGAAACATCATGCTTTGGGGCTGTTTTCCTGCTAAGGGGACAGGACGATTGATCCGTGTAAGGGAAAAGAATGAATGGGGCCATGTATCGTGAGATTTTGAGCCAAAACTTCCTTCCATCAGTGAGAGCTTTGAATGGTTGACCAAATACTTATTTTCCACCATCATTTACAAATAAATTCTTTAAAATTCCTACAATGTGAATTCCTGGATTTTTTTTTCACATTCTGTCTCTCACAGTTGAAGTGTACCTATGATGAAAATTACAGACCTCTGTCATCATTTTAAGTGGGAGAACTTGCACAATCGGTGGCTGACTAAATACTTTTCTGCCCCACTATATATATATATATATATATGTGTGTGTGTGTGTATATACAAACCCCGTTTCCATATGAGTTGGGAAATTGTGTTAGATGGAAATATAAACGGAAGACAATGATTTGCAAATGCACTACAAAGACAAGATATTTGATGTTGAAACTCATAAACTTTATTTTTTTTTAGAAATAAAAACTAACTTAAAATTTTGTGGCTGCAACACGTGCCAAAGTAGTTGGGAAAGGACATGTTCACCACTGTGTTACATCACCTTTTCTTTTAACAACACTCAATAAACATTTGGGAACTGAAAAAACTAATTGTTGAAGCTTTGAAAGTGGAATTCTTTCACATTCTTTTTTATGGAGAGCGTCCGTCGTTCAACAGTCGTATTTTACACTTCATAATGCGCCACACATTTTCGATGGGAGACAGGTCTGGATAGAAGGCGGGCCAGGAAAGTACCCGCACTCTTTTTTTTACGAAGCCACGCTGTTGTAACACTTGTCTTGCTAAAATAAGCAGGGGCGTCCATGATAACTTTGCTATGATGACAACATATGTTGCTCCAAAACCTGTATGGACCTTTCAGCATTAATGATGCCTTCACAGATGTATAAGTTACCCATGCCTTGGGCACTAATACACCCCCATACCATCACAGATGCTGGCTTTTGAACTTTGCGCCTATAACAATCCGCATGGTTATTTTCCTCTTTGTTCCGGAGGACACCACATCCTCTGTTTCCAAATATAATTTGAAATGTGGACTCTTCCGACCACAGAACACATTTCCACTTTGCATCAGTCCATCTTAGGTGAGCTCGGGCCCGGCCAAGCCGGCGGCGTTTCAGGATATTGTTGATAAATGGGTTTGGCTTTGCATAGTACAGTTGTAACTTGCACTTACAGATGTAGCGACCAACTGCCGTTACTGACAGTGGTTTTATGAAGTGTTACCGAGCCCATGTGGTGATATCCTTTACACACTGATGTCGGTTTTTGATGCAGTACCACCTGAGGGATCAAAAGTCCGTAATATCATCGCATACGTGCAGTGATTTCTCCAGATTCTCTGAACTTTTTGATGATTTTACGGAACGTAGATGGTAAAATCCCTAAATTCCTTGCAATAGCTCGTTGAGAAATGTTGTTCTAAAACTATTCGCCACAGTGAGGGTCACAAATTGGTGACCCTCACTCCATCCTTGTTTGTGAATTACTTAGCATTTCATGGAAGCTGCTTTTATACTCAATCATGGCACCCAACTGTTCCCAATTAGCCGGCACACCTGTGGGATGTTCCATATAAGTGTTTAATGAGCATTCCTCAACTTTATCAGTATTCATTGCCACCTTTCCCAACTTCTTTGTCACGTGTTGCTGGCATCGAATTCTAAAGTTAACGATTATTTGCAAAAAAAAATGTTTATCAGGCTGAACATCAAATATGTTGTCTTTCTAGCATATTCAATTGAATATGGGTTGAAAATGATTTGCAAATCATTGTATTCCGTTTATATTTACGTATTTCCTTGAATTGCCGCCGGGGCGCTAATTAATTTAAAGTGAAGTGAATTATATTTATGTAGCGCTTTTCTCAAGTGACTCAAAGCGCTTTACATAGTGACACCCAATATCTAGGTTACATTTAAACCAGTGTGGGTGGCACTGGGAGAAGGTGGGTAAAGTGTCTTGTCAAAGGACACAACGGCAGTAAATAGGATGGCACAAGCGGGAATTGAACCTGCAACCCTCAAGTTGCTGACACGGCCACTCTACCAACCGAGCTATAAAACCTCTTCTCACTCCTGTGCTTACCAAAGGCATACGGTAAAAGTAAGCATGCCCCAATTATTTTAAAACCTCTTCTCACTCCAAAGCTATGCAGTAAATCTTTGAGTGTAATGCAAGCTTGGACCTTAAATCCTACTGAATAGCTCTTAATCTTCTTCCCTTTATGCGATTTCAAATTACCAGTATTGAAATAAGCCTCCTCCATTTTGAAAATGATGACAGGGGAAGTGTCATTCGTGACGTCACGAGTTTGACCAGGTGGTAATACTAAGCATGCGTTAATTATTTTGGGAAGCAAATTTGACCCGGCAGTAATTCAAGGTGGGCGCATACTATGTGCCTTGCGGCAATTCAAGGAAATATGGTGTATACATTTCCTTGAATTGCCGTATATATATATATATATATATATATATATATATATATATATATATATATATATATATATATATATATATATGTGTGTGTGTATATATATATATATATATATATGTGTGTGTATATATTTATATATATATATATATATATATATATATATGTATGTGTGTGTGTATATATATATATATATATATATAAATGTATGTGTGTGTATATATATATATATACATATATATATATATATATACACACACACACACACATATATATATATATACATATATATATATATATACACACACATACCCGGCACCCGGTAAAATTTTTTTAACCCAATGCATCCCCCGAGTCAAAAACTTTGGGGACCCCTGATTTAAATGATTTAAAAGTGCACACAAACTTAACAAATGTATATACTGTATCCACTTTCGGCTTTTCCCGTTGTAACCAGTATCAAATAATTATAGTTGCATCATAGATACAAAGTATTCAAGGTAAAGGTGTATTAGAACGTATCCAGTAACAATTGTGTCCACATCATTTTCCTCCCTGTATCATGAGCGCAACCTTTTACACTGAACGCTAAATCGGATTTTTTTGCCCTCAAGTGACACAGGTCTGATTTTTTTTTTTTTTTTTTGCCAGTCCAAACACTCCAAAGTTTGAGATTATGTGGTCATTGGGGTCCATACCGATTGCGTTATTCCCCACATTGCTTTATATAGAAATTCTTGTTTTTTTCTGACAAAGAAAAAAAATGTTTATAGGCTATAAAATGTATACGCTATAAAGTTTAGCTTTAGTCCTTCTCCAACACATTTTGTAGTGTTATTGAATTGACAAAGCACTTGCCCTCTTTGTTTCACCGCTTTACTTTCAAAAGATAGCTCCTAAACTAGCAGAATTAAGCTAGTCTCGGTCTGAAGCTCCCCACTCCGAAGACAGGAAAAATGGTGAGTATGCCCTCTTGGTGGCCTTGCACCCTTCTCTTGGAGAGGTTGTTCCTGCCAGTTAGAGCAGAGTACTTTCATACCTTTAGATGTCGTGGACACGCATGCAAGCGTTAACCGTGTTGAGCTAACTAGCCCAGTTTACTGGTAACAAGCTACGGTGAGCCCACTAAGACACATAACAGATTTAGCTCGTTAGCTTGTCACCCAGACCCAAGTCTACTGGTGACCACACCGCAATGTAAAGGGGTAAAATTCGGGGTCCATGGCACGATCGTGTTAAAATATCGTATTGTATTGAGCCTCGTTATATCAAACTTTTGTGCAAATAAATACAAATTGTAACCATTAGCATCCTTGTGCCCCTTTTACAGGTAGAAGTGTACTTTGTCAAAGTGGAATTGCTCATAGATGAGGACAAGCATATCAATGTGTTTAAATCTAACAAGTGGGGAGCATTTTTTGTGGTACAGAAAAACAGAGCCTTAACATCAAATTTGAAACCCTATTTCTGTTTTGAAACGCCGACCCTAGTTTGTATTCCTGGTTTAAAACTTGTGTGTGAAACCCTAAACCTAATCGACAGTCCAAGTTAGTTTTCATTTTAATGGCTTTGTGACTACAAGGAGCATGCAAATGGATGAAACTGGTCACCTTCCAACTTCACTTTAACATTTCTGTGGTTCCCATGTCTTCTTTTCACCATGTAATTAGTTTATTTTCTCAAGATGTCTTGTTAAAGATTAGTGCACCGCAGCCTGCAATATCATCAACAAAAGAGGTTCCAGTTTCCATCCTTGTGTTCCTTGCTCACCAATAAGAGAAAATGTTAAATTTTGCATTTTTTACAAATATTTGAAACTTGTATATCTCTATTGGAACTACTTGTATGAAAACACAAATAGTCCAGGAATCAAGACGTGAACTTAATAACCTGTAATACCTTTAATTCCTCTTTAGTAATGCAGAATAATTCTCTTTAAGTAGAAGATCAGAAAGACAATTGCGTAAAGAGCAGTACATTTACACCCTATGGGATCAGTTAATCGGCTGAGATTAGCATGTTTTCTCCACAGGCAACAAACCCCAGACACATCACTTTGTGGATGGACGGCTAAGTATGTGACCTGCTTTTGAGTGACTGCTATAAAATAACATAATGAAGGAGACTGAGATTGGGTGGAAGATTAAGATTTTACATATGGTGGACAAGTGGCATGTTTAACTCTGAGATGTATTTGCTCATTATGTCCTAACTATGTGGTTATTAAAAATATTGTGAAGTCTTTGTTCTTATTTTTGAGCATTTAAATCACAGTCACTGAAGGTAGGTCCCATGGTCTGGCACGCTTGAGAGGGAGTACTGGATGGTTCTATGTTGCTATCCTTGCTTCTGCACGAGCAACCATACATACACCTCTCCAAGAATGCTAGGAAATGGGCTGACTTTTGTTGGTGTCAAGTGTCCCCAAGCACGGTCCAGATTGCCTGTTTGTGTAATCTAGAAATGATCTGATTCCTTACTAAAAAAAAGTTTTGCTATTTCGGAAGTCTGTGATTATTTTGAACGCCTCACCGTATGGGGTCCTCAGACTCGTCCTTATCGTATTGATCTCGTAGCGTCCTGGCGAGGAAGAAGATGACACCAGACGCCACCAGTAGGAAGCCGGCCACAGAGGCCACCGCTATGCCCACCACTAGCGGCTCCGATACGTATTCCTCGCAATGCTCTCCTCGGTACCACCAGTTCTCTCCAACGCGACACCTAGAAAAAGACGACAAGATCTCAGGAAAAAACTGAAGATTAAAGTATTTCTCTTCACAGTCAAAACTATGACCACAAATGCCAACCAAATTCAGCCCTGCTCACATTTGTGCTTAGTCTGCTTTAATGTCATTCAAATGTATTTAACTACTTTTTGCAATCCAACTTGGTGTTGTTTAAAGCCAATTACAAAGAAAGAAACCCAATACCAGTGAAGTTGGCACGTTGTGTGAATCTTAAATAAAAACAGAATACAATGATTTGAAAATCCTTTTCAATTGCAAAAATAAAATATTTAATGTTCAAGCTGGAAAACTTTCTGGAAAACTTTATTTTTTGCAAATATTAGCTCCTTTGGAATTTGATTCCTGCAACATGTCTCAAAAAAGCTGGCTCAAGCGGCAAAAATTACTGACAAAGTTAATGAATGCTCATTAAACACTTATTTGGAACATGCCACAGGTGAACAGGCGAATTGGGAACAGGTAGGTGCCATGATTGGGTATAAAAGCAGCTTCCATGCAATGCTCAGTCATTCACAAAGAAGGATGGGGCGAGGGTCACCACTTTATGAACAAATGCGTGAGCAAATTGTCCAACTTTGTGAACAAATGCGTGAGCAAAATGTCCAACAGTTTCAGAACAACATTTCTGAACGAGCTGTTGCAAGGAATTTAGGAATTTCACCATCTATGGTCGGTAATATCATCAAAAGGTTCAGAGAATCTGGAAAAAAAATCACTGCACCTAAGTGACAAGGCCGAAAATCAACATTGAATGCCTGTGTCCCTTAGGCGGTACTGCATTAAGAAAAACGACATCAGTGTGTAAAGGATATCACCACATGAGCTCAGGAACACTTCAGAAAACCACTGTCAGTAACTACAGTTTGTCACTATATCTGTAAGTGCAAGTTAAAACTCTACTATGCAAAGCAAAGCCATTTATCACCACATTTATTCAATAACCAGAAACCCCGCCGGCTTGGCTGGGTCCGAGCTGATCTAAGATGGACTAATGCAAAGTGTAAAAGTGTTCTGTAGTATGAGGAGTCCACATTTCAAATTGTTTTTGGAAACTGTGGACGTCAAAGAGGAAAAGAACCATCCGGATTGTTTTAAGTGCAAAGTTCAAAAGCCAGCATCTGTGACGATATGGGAGTGTATTGGTGCCCAAGGCATGGGTAATGCTGGTCCATACTGGTTTTGGAGCAACATATATTGCCATCCAAACAATGTCTTTTCCAGCTTGCCGAGACACGTTCTGCACGTGCAATGTGTTACTGCCATTAAAGAGTGAGTTAATGATTATTTGCAAACAAAATGAAGTTTCTCAGTTTGAACATTAAATATTTTGTCTTTGCAGTCTATTCAAGTGAATATACGTTGAAGAGGATTTGCAAATCATTGTATTCTGTTTTTATTTACCATTTAGATAACATGCCAACTTCACTGGTTTGGGTTTTGTAAAGACTGATCCATTTGATCATCAGGCTTGGAAGCAACCAAGAACGCTAGCCAAACTAATGCTTCATAAGCACTAGAATGTATTTCATCATAAAGTTTGACCTTTGTTTTTCCATTTGTGTATGTAGTAAAACAACAAGATGGAATTCAGAAACGGCTTGACGATGTGTCATTGGTGTGAAATAAAAGTTGTCTTGGCCCCCAGCGTGTCTGCTTCTAATTATTTGGGTCAAAAAAAAAAAATGTCTTAAAATGCTGTAAACAACAACTCATACATGTTCTAAATGTTTGCAAGTTACCCACGGATGCATAAAACAACAAACAAAATATATAAGTCATTCCTGAATATATAATGTTAATATTATAATCAATTTAGTCTTTTATAGATACAAGGTCGTAGAACTACACAACTTATCTAAGCCACCAACAAATGATGTTAAGGATCAAAATTAAACATGTATTTGTAAATATACTTATATTATTTTTATTATTATTATTAGTGAATATCTCTGGAAACATTTTATGAACTACAATAATTTTTTGGAATCAAAATAATTTCCAAATTTTACTGATAGTTATTTAGGGGGGGATAGAAAGTACAAAAATGTTAGTATCATTATTTGTATAGGGTTATTATTCAGCATTTCCACATACACCAATCTGTGTAAATAACTACTTTATTGGTATTGGTATTATTATAAATGTTATTTTTACAAGTGTAAAAAAAATATTTTTTAAACTTAAATACTTCTATTAATAATATTTTAAATGTAATTCAAACCCAAGTGGTAGAAAATGGATGGATGGAAGAATCAATAAGTGTAAATGTAATTAAAAATAGTAAATCATTTATGGTCATTATTATGATTTTACTGACTACATTTCTTCAAGTGCTACTTTTTGTTTTAAATATTGCAATATATGACGATAACTTTTAGGATGAACATTTTCTATGTTCCAGTACTTCAATGAAACATAATTAAATAAATATATTATTGTGGTTAAAATGTATTCCTAATATGATTTTTTTTAAATGTCTCATATAAAAGTACCACTGATATACATTTCTGAATTTTCAAGTGCTAAATGTAAGTACATTTAGAAAGTATAGCCAAATAAGATAATTATTATTAATACAATGTACTAAAAATGCTTTCTGGAGAAAAAAAAGAATAAAATCCTTTTCAGTTGTTAAAATGTAACCAACTGTGAAAGGTTAAATGCATACCATTTGTTATTACATGTTCGGATATAAATACTGTCATTGTCTGTAAGGGAACACTGCGCCCTGAGTTCAAATATATTATGTTGTATGTGATCGTCATGCTTTCTCAGTATGAGATGGAAGAGTTGGACTGACTCAACTCATCTATTGTCTATGCAATGTCTGAAAAAAGGAGTGCAGTCCAGTAAAACCACTGTAAAAACAGCGGGAGGTGCTCTGTTCTCCTGCAAGTTTCAATGCAAAAACCGAGACATGCCCTCTGTGATTTAAGCCTCAAAATCAAAATATGCTCACTTTCATACACACACACACACATACCCAGATCACTTTCCTTTAATCCCCACGCACCTGCAGATGGCTCCTTGGCCGGGTATGATGTCACATTTACCGTCGTTGAGGCAAAAGTCGGTGCGCAGCTCGCAGATGCTCTGACAAGGCAGGCCGTCTATGCTGAAGTAGCCGGCGTTACACACACACTCAGCCTCCCCAGACCATTTGTTCACCTTACACTCGGCATAGTCGTTGCACGCTTGGAACTTGCACGGGTCCGCCTGTACGCCTGGAAATCACAGAACCGCAAGTATGTTATGACGGATGTCTCTGCAGTGGTGTTGGTTTGACAGTGAAAAATCTTACTGGAACAGTTTGATATCATGGGGATAGTTCTTGTCCAGCCACCTGTACCATGCTATTCCAATCCATCTGTTTGGCCATTTTTGGCAGTTCTAATGTTAAGGGTCCCAAGATGTCTGACCAATATTGTTAAGGTACTGGTCATTGTATGGTATATTTCACTAGAATAGAGCCAGACAAGCTGATATCATAAGCAAACTCTCGCTCTGTCTCTTGTAGGCACATTTTTCACCCAAAGGCATTTTAGCCGCATTTCCATTTTGGATTTGGTTAACCACGGTACAGATAATCAGGCTTACTGACACCAGTTATTATTATAGTAACCAGGCAACGGTTTCAATTTGGTACACTTTTTTTTTGCTGTCTCCAATATTATGAGTGCCAAACTGGCCAACCTGTTTAATTTACTATCATAGAAACCAAGTCATGGCGCCGAAAACGAAAGCTTGGTTGAGTTTACCGATACAAACTAACTTCGGCAAATTACATTTCACTCATCTGTTTGGTTGAAAGCAGAACAGTTTGGAAACAAAAAGTATGGCAACCCTTTTCCCTCGTTTCCATTGCAAAACATGCCAAAATAACATGATATAACAAGATACAACACCCCTTGAGCTGTGTGCCTACAGCGAGCCTAATAGTGGGCACAGTGTCAGGGTTCTGCATTTCATTGTATTGCATTACCTTAAATTGGAAAGTAGCCTCCGCTAAAATAGCCAGCACATAGGCACATTACTTAGCAGTGGTATTTTGAATATCTATGATCCCACTGCTGTTAGCACCCTTTTTGTGGTGCCTGTCTAAGGTGGTGCTAAACTCCATTGGTCAACAGTATACTGTGGTTTACAACAAAAGGAGTCTTTGTCGCCAAATACATTTAATGTTAGCACTAGGGTTGTCCTAAAATATTCAACTATTCGGTTTGGAAGATTCTGATCGAACCATCAACCTTGCGGTTGAATCATTGCACATTGGACTCTCGCGACTGTGTTGGATCCATTATGGATTGATCTTTCACAGTATCATGTTCTCATATGTTCTCATAGTCATCAGTATCATCAGTATCACAGTATCATGTTCTCATAGTCATCATTGTCACCGACGTCCCACTGGGTCATTATTGTCACCGATGTCCCACTGGGTGTGAGTTTTCCTTGCCCTTATGTGGGCCTACCGAGGATGTCGTAGTGGTTTGTGCAGCCCTTTGAGACACTAGTGATTTAGGGCTATATAAGTAAACATTGATTGATTGATTGATTGACATTGTGACCCCCTCCTCTGTCCCTCAAGGTCAGTTGAGGGACGGACCCAGAGTTCCACATACAGCGGTTGTGTTGGGTGTCTGTTCTAAGATGGAGGACACAGCCCAAACTGAGCTGCTTCTGTTTGGATAAGAAATCCTTGTTACAGTACATAATATTTTTCAATGATCTGTTGGTCTGACTGTTACACTGCAGGCTGATAGAGCTAAAAACAAGTGCTTCATTTAAGTTTACCATTCCAAACCCTCCAACCTTGACTGTACCACTTGATGGAAAGCGTAACTGTTAGCTACTTTAGCAATTATTTACGTCTGTAAGTGTGGACTGTCTGCCTGTACAAGCTGGGGAGCTTAGCATATTTTTATTAGCTTTATTTAGAAAACTGTAGGTACTCTAACAACAAAAAAGTTCATCATACATTAACGCGAAGGAACAAAAATACCTCAGTCATGATTTTATGTGAGCTCAGCAGTCTGCAAAGCGTGTGATTTGGAGTGACTTTGACAGTTAAACATAAACATGATTCACTATTTTCAGGGACAGTTATTAGAAAGTGACTCATGGTCTCATATTACATAAGAACATGTTTTTTCCAAAGGTGATTTAATGGGTGTAACAGCAGCAGGACACCCTTTGAAGTCTAGTGGCAATTTCAGTTTGACGTCAGGATTGAGCAAATAAACTAACCTGACTCGACATCCAGGGAGTACTTATCGATGGCCAGGTTCATAGTCTGGTAGGCCGTGTTGCAGAAGTCCTCCAGGATCAAGTAGACTGTGGAGGTGACGCCCTGAGCCACAGGCTTGCCGAATTTCATCCGGCTATTGACCACGATACTTCCGTTGCGGAAGTTGAGGATTTCAAGGTTCTCAAAGTTACTCAGGTTGGACTGGAGGTAGGGCACAAGCTGAGGACAACAAGGATTGTAAAAGTTGTTGCAGGCTCTATAATTGAAGTCAATCAATTACAATGTACCAGTTCTAGGAAGCGCTGCTCCAACGCTTTGTACTCTGGCGAGCTCTTGTTAAACAGATCCTCCGAGAAGATCATGTTGGTCACCCGCAAGCTAAAGAAGACCATCAGCGCTCGACCTGGGTTAGCCGGCATGGCGATGCTTGCCGGGTCAGTACCATGTGACACGCTGAGTGGGAATCCCGTGCTGCCCTCCTCCGTGTGGTTGATCAAGCCGTAGTGGATCACTTCGTAGCTGGGGTCGCCATCTTCATCTGTAGTCTGGATCTAGCGGAAAATGGTAGAAAGTTGTCTTTGTTCTTACTTCCTGCTTGACATTAATACTTACCTCCTCCACAAGTGAAGGGATGACAAGGTCAGGTTGCTCCTCCAAAGCTGGTTTAACCTCAGGTACATTTGCAAAGGGTGACTCCTCTTCTGCAGACGCTGCAGTTGGTTCTGGTGTGTCCTGGTTGACCAGCAAGATATCGTTATCAGCAAGTTCATCTGTTGCGATCTCTGAAGCTTCTGGAGGTCCTTCCACTGAAGGCGACGCTTCTTCTGGAGCGGCTGTTTCAGCCTCTTCAGAATGCTTGGATTCACTTTGTTGACCAGCCTCACTAGCTACATCTGCAGCACCAGGAAAAAAGCCCTCTTCTGCTGTTTCACTTGCTAGGAGCTCCTCTGTGATGACGCCACTGTCCAGATCCTCCTCGTCCAGAACGACCACATCTTCCGCCTCTGCTGCCGCCAAAGTTGTGGTATCAGGCCACCACAGCAGGTTGTCAATGTCACCGGTGCCCGAGGCCTCCACCAATACTGGGGGTTCAGGCAACGTTATTCCTTCTTCTTGACTCTCAAACGGGGGGGCGTCCTCCTGTGTCTGCTGGTGGTGGTCCTCTTCTTCTGCCGCTGTAGTTTGCACAGTGTTCTCCAGCAGCAAACCCTCCTCCTTAATGCCTGGGTTAAACAAAGTCAGACTTGGCGTGGAAAAAGACAGCCAACTACACTAAAAGCTCAACTGTCTTTGAAGACCAGTTTGCGGTATTGTTTGTTTTTATGCTAAAGTCCAACATTTACTGATATGAAGATAAACATCACATGGATAAACACTTACTGCCGGTGTCAGGTGCCGACGTGGTGGCGACGGGAGGGGAAGATATATCAACGCTCTCCTCCAGGATGACCACATCGCTTTCCATAGTGACCACCGTGTCGTCTTCAGCCACCTCGGGGAGGAATTCGTCCCTCCTGACGTCTTCCATGACGTCTTCTGGGATTGGGAGTTCTGGCTCTGGTTCATTCTCAGGGCGGACCTGCATCGCAAACACCATGTCAAAATGATGCGAGGCCATCAAAATAACCCGTTTTTGCCTCCAACCTGCGTCAAGTTGAATCAGGGAACCTCTTTGAAGATTTCAATTAAAAGAAACTAAAGTAGCATAAACGTCGCTGCTGAACACATGTGCGCTCCTGTAATCAAATCCAGGGGATGTCAACAGATCACATAACGGCTTCAACATGCTCTTTATTTAAAGACTGGACCATTAACTGGAAATAATAATTGCCGCTTTGATTAGGATCATTTATTCACGGCAATGTATTAATTGGTCGTAAATGTTAATGTTGACACTATTCTGGCTGTGTAGAACATTGCTGTCAAAGTCATCCATGTGTCCAATAATGTCCTGATGAGCCTTTCAGCATTGTTCAAAACACCCATGAATATAGTTTTTAATATTTATTTTGACTGCAGAATATCAATTTTTTAAAAATTGTTTTCTTTAATGTTTTTTCTGCTTATTACTAGGCAGAATTCACAGGGCTCAGTCAAAGTAGCCCATGTGAATTATTGAACCAATTGAACTACATTTTATCTGTCAAGTAGATAAATAGCTTTTTTTTTATTTTTGGTCCTTAGTGTCATGTCTTGTGATCATGTTTTGTTTAGTTATGTTCTGTTTTGCTTAAGACTCCATAGTTTCCTGTTTTTGCACTTCCTTGTTTGCTTTGTTTCCATGTCTACCCATTAGTTTTCACCTGTCCCAAAGTCACGCACCTGTTTTCACTAATCATGTAACTATTATTTAAACCGAAAGTTGCTAGGAAGTCAACCTGGCGACGTTACCTCTGATACACTCCATAGTTATGCTTCTTGCCATGCCATGTAAGTTTTTGTTTCTTCATGCCACAGTTATCGAGTTTTATTTCATGTTCATAGTTTCTGCCTTTGTGCAAGTTTTTGTTCATTAGCCAAGTTTTTGTACTTCCGCCTTGTGCGCGCCTTTTGTTCCTTTTTTTTATAGCAATTAATAAATATGTCCTTACCTTCACGCCTTGCCCGCGCCAACTTTCCTTTGCCTTCCAGGAAAACAAACCTCAAAGTCCACGCCCTAACACTTAGTATACCACCTGATGGCACATGCGCACTACCAGGGTAGTGCGCATGACAGTTTGAGTATTTATATCAAGTATCGCAAAGAAAGTTTTAACATTATATTAGATTAGATTAAATTACATTAGATTAGATTAGATTGGATTAGAATAGATTAGATAGTACTTTATTTATTCCTTCAGGAAAATTTAAATTTTCAGCACATTCCCATTCAAGATCAGACAAACGTTACAGGGAGACAGAACAGGATCGCTGACGGGTCTGCCGGCTTCCAGCGCCCCTTACAAAAAAAGGTGAGATACAGGTAAACAAGTGGGGGGAATGGGAGAAAAAAAATAGAAGATTAAAATAAAATAAAATATAATAAAAAAATATCGGTCTAAGCCTGGGCCCTGGAGAGGGGGTCCAGACTGAGGCCAAGGGAAAAAACAACAACTCGTAGCCATATACACATCCCTCTCACATGTGTGTAAGAGGGAAACATCAAACATCAGTGAGTCAATTTTTTTTAGTGTTCCTCTTTCAGAGTTGGAAAGACATGTGAAAGACACTCCTGCCCTGTTGTGTTGAAAGCAACTGTTGCTGTCCTACAAATGCTTTTTATGTCAAATGTGGCACCAATCCATCTAATTATCTGATATCAGGATTCCGTGTTGCTGTGTGAAATTGGGAATGTCCTGTTTTCATCAGTGTTGTATGAACGACAGAGATCTACTGTGTAGTAATTGTGTGGGATTTCTGTGTGAAAGAAGCTTATGTAGCCTATGGGCTAGTGCGCCATTAGGGATGTCTTCTAATATTACGATACAATCACTGTGCTTATCTACCGTCCATTATGTTTCCATCAGCCCTTTTTTCTTGACATTCCACCCCAAAAAAATTTGCGTCCCCTGCCCAAAGTTTTTGGAACATGATATCGCCATCCAAATTATATTTTCCAAAGAATGTCTGAAAAAGCGCTGCAATCAGCGGAATCAAGGATTTGCTTTCAGCTTTTATTTACCTCCCAATCTGGTTTTCAATTAAGTTAACCACCAGACATATTTAGAGCAGCCCTGAAGGGACTTTGCCGCACAAAATAAAAGTCAGACTTTGTGAGATGCTATCGTCTCGGTCTGAACAGACGGTGCTATAAAGTGCGTTGGCGGATTATTACAGCAAAGAGCCAAACAAATCCGCTTCATCCTTTTGCCAGTGAGCTCATCTTTGTTACCTGCACTGGTGCAACAGGTTAACACAAACGTCACAGTCATACTCTGCCACCTCCCCTATTGGGTTTATTGAACTAGTTCTTCAGGCCTGGCTTTGCATTTGTCTATTTAGTAATCTAGTAATCCATAATGCTTGTCTGTCAACACCAGAAATAACTATGTTACTGTATTAAAAAAGTACTTAAGCCGAAAACCAGTGAAGGGTGGGACGATGTGTAAATGGTAAATAAAAACAGAACACAATGATTTGCAAATTATTTTCAATTTATATTCAATTGAATAGACTGCAAAGACAAGATACTTATCTTTCGAACTTGTAAACTTTATTTTTTGAAAATATTAGCTCATTTGGAATTTGATGGCTGCAACATGTTTCAAAAAAGCTGGCACAAGCGGCAAAAAAGACTGAGAAAGTTGAGGAATGCTCATCAAACAGTTATTTGGAGCATCCACAGGTGAACAGGCTAATTAAAAACAGGTGGGTGCCATGATTAAGTATAAAAGCAGCTTCTATGAAATGCTCAGTCATTCACAAACAAGGATGGGGCAAGGGTCACCACTTTGTGAACAAATGTGTGAGCAAATTGTCGAACAGTTTAAGAACAACATGTCTCAACGAGCTGTTGCAAGGAATTTAGGGATTTTACCGTCTATGGTCCGTAATATCATCAAAAGGTTCAGAGAATATGGAGAAATCACTGCACGTAAATAGTTAAGCCCGTGACCTTCGATCCCTCAGGCAGTACTGTATCAGAAACCAACATCAGGAACACTTCAGAAAACCACTGTCAGTTCATCGCTACATCTGTAAGTGCAAGTTAAAACTCTACTTTGCAAAGCCAAACCCATTTATCAACAACACCCAGAAACGCCGCCGGCTTTGCTGGGCCTTCGCTCATCTAAAAAGTGGTCTGACGAGTCCACTTTGGAAACTGTGGACGTTGTGTTCTCCGAAACAAAGAGGAAAAGAACCATTCAAATTTTTATAGGCGCAAAGTTTAAAAGCCAGCATCTTTGATGGTATGGGTAAACTTGCACATCTGTGAAGGCATCATTAATGCTGAAAGGTACATACTGTATAGGTTTTGGAGCAACATATGTTGCCATCCAAGCAACGTTATCATGGACGCATCTTCTTATTTTCGCAATCAGACCTGTCTCTCATTGAAATTGTGTGGCACATTACGAAGCGTGAAATACGACAACGGAGACCCCTGACTGTTGAACAACTTAAGCTGTACATTAAGCAAGAATGTGAAATAATTCCACCTAAAAAGCTTCAAAAATTGGTCTCCTCAGTTCCCAGTGTTGTTGAAAGGAAAGGCAACAGTGGTAAAAATGCCTCTGTGACAACTTTTTGCAATGTGTTGCTGTCATTATTTTTTGTGTATTCAGAATTTAATTGTGTATTCAAGTGAATATAAGTTGAAAAGAATTTGCCAAAATCATTGCATTCTGTTTTTAATTACAAATGACACAACGTGCCAACTTGACTGGTTTTGTAAAAACACTGAAATACTAGATTGTCTTAAATAACTGAAATAAATAAACACTCTCGGAAAGCCCACTAGTTTACTTGTTTTGTGTTTCGGACGTTGAGAGTAGGACATACTCTGTTCAGTGGTCCTTAAACGCTCCTTGGAAACACCTCCGTGTATAGAACGATCACTCGGTTCTGAAAGAGCACAGCTTGTGTACAACTGAATAGCTTATTTGTCAGACACTAATGTGTTTATATAAGTTTGGTATGGGATATGTAATTTCTAAATAAGGAAAGACATACAGTAAATGTCTCTTTTTTCATGTTAACATTTAAGCTAGCGAGCGCTCGTCCGTCTGTGAGGATATCAAAATCATGGTTTTTCAATAAGTTTTAAACCAGTTCAGAAACATTAAAGTATCTCCCAAAATTGAGTATACTACTCCCATTAGAGCAGGGGTCGGGAACCTTTTTGGTTGAGAGAGCCATACAAGCCAAATATTTATAAAAGTATTTCCGTGAGAGCGATATAATTTATATATTTTTTTTATAACACTGAATACAACTATATGCGTGCATTTTTAAGAAACACCAACATTTTTAGAGTATAAAACATCTCTTATTATTTTTAATAACATTGTTATTCTGAGGCTAACCAAAAATAAATAAAATACTTCTTACCATTAATGCGACTTTTTGAACAGGTGCGGTAGAAACCGGATGGATGGATGAAAATGCATGAGCATGTTTTATAATTTGAACGTTATTTTTGACACTGTGATTACCAGTGGAATTATTCATTACTTATCGTGTTAAGCAATGTCAGCTAAGATTTATCTGAGAACCAGGTGCAGTCATCAAAAGAGCCACATCTGGCTCTAGAGCCATAGGTTCTCTACCCCTGCATTAGAGTGTCCATTCAGTCACCTTATTAAAAAAAAACTGCCATGCGGCCAAGTTTGTTCTTCATGTTGAAATTCATGTTTCCCTTTATAGAACTGCAGCTTAACAAGGTATACTGTTATTAAAAAGCTTGCAAAATGCTTTCCTCGTCACGTTACGTTCACTTACTACAGTCTCAGGGGATTGCGAAGTTTTAAAGTACAATTGAATACCAAGTGAAGTTTCATGTCAAAATGATGGCGGTTTTAAAGTAAAAGTACTAAAGTACCAAAGATTATCACACACACACACTAGGTGTGGTGAAATGTGTCCTCTGCATTTGACCCATCCCCTTGATCACCCCCTGGGAAGTGAGGGGAGCAGTGGGCAGGAACGGATGCCGCGCCCGGGAATCATTTATGGTGATTTAACCCCCACTTCCAACCCTTGATGCTGAGTGCCAGCAGGGAGGCAATGGGTCTCATTTTTTTCTAGTCTTTGGTATGACTCGGCCGGGGTTTGAACTCCCAACCTACCGTTCTCAGGGTGGACACTAACCACTAGGCCACTGAGTAGGTGGCCTAGTGGTTAGAGTGTATAAGGTGATTTAAGAACATAGGAAGTGTTTATTAGAGTGTGTAGATGGATTATAAACTTGTTAAATGCAAATGTTATTAATAAGAATTATAAAATAAATCACGTCCCTGCTTTGCGGAAATTCATCTGCGTTTTTCACAATGAGCAGCGAGAAGGGAAAAAAGGCACAGCATTTTTAATAATTTACCACATCTGTGTTTTTATGGGTAGACACGTGTGTTTATAAGTCATCTTTTGATGCATTTCGTTGTCCACCAACACATCAGTCAAAGCGACAGGTAAATGACTCGTGAATACACTGGCTGTATCTTTTTGTTTGTATAAGCTCAGGGTGTCCAAAAGTGTGGACAAGTACAGCCTGGGGCTTTTTTCTTTAGCAAAAATGTAAACATACAACTAAAAGGCATAATTTAACAATAACACGCTGCACTAGTAACTAATACAAATACAAAGCTTTGTCTTTAAATATATATATATATATATATATATAAATATATATATATATACATATATATATATATATATACATACATATATATGTATATACACATATATATATATATTTATATACACATATATTTTGCCTTATTAAAAATTAATAATGTGGGAAAAGTTTTGACTCCACTTGTCTACTTCTGTACTCCATTTACCTGGGAAGTCGGAGCGAGGAGTGACGTCACAGCTGAGTTGTGAGCGTTCCGGTTATGATGTCGGAAATCAAAATGGATGGTGGATAAAATATCTTTTATCCACCAAAGATATTTTTACGCTTGCCTTGTTTAAATACTAACATCTTATAGGCAAACATGCAGCCTTCAAACACGGTGGCTGAAGAGAAAACCCAGGCACTTTTGATAGCGATGTAGAAGGTATATACCACATGAAAAAAGTGTAGTTTACACTAACGTAACGCCACCAAATATAAATATACAACAATGCATTGTATATGACAGATTTAATGCGACAAACGGTTATTATAGAAGATGTCATTGTTTACATCCAGGGTACCTATATTTGAAGCAAAGTCTGTATTGGTGAGAATCTTTTGATTTTCCATGTCAGAAATCCAACCTCAAGCGGCGTTTCAGTTGAAATTCTGACTAGGAACTTGGAAATTCTGACTTTCCAGTAGTTGACTTGTAATTTCTTACACAACTTAATATGTTCTACAAAACAACCTCGTTACCTTTGACATTTGAACCAATACGCTAACAATTCCCGGTTCTGGGGAAACAGTATCAATTTTTGGTATTTTTGTGTGTGTTTATAATTGTTTTTGATAATAAAGCATTTTTTTTATTGCAACAATTAAAAATTTGCTGATTATTATCACATTGCTGAGTGTCGATTACAGTTGCAAGTCCAAAATGTTAGGCGGAAGTAGAAAATAGTTTCTGGTTCGGTGGCCAATCAGTTAAATTTTTGTTGTTTTGTTGCGCCCTAAAAAGTGTTAATAATGTAATTATTGCACTTATTTCGCACTAGCTGTTTGATTGTAACGCGCAGTTTATTTGTAGCTTTCATTAACAATTTAGAAGGTGTTGAAATCGCCATGTAAAATTGCAAATACTAATCAGTAGCATGTCATTAGCAAAACCAATGTATGTGATGTCACGCCCCACCCAGGAATTATGTGAATCTGTGCCCAATAGGACCAGTGGGATTCAATCTGTACCAAAAATAAACCTGATGTACCTACAGTTTAACTTTATGGTGTTTATCCAAATCACCACCAAATTTGGCACGTACATTTCGGGGACTGACAAACACGTGTGTACAGTTTGAGCAAAAAAAATGGCCGCCTTCAAGCTAAACAATTTAGAAATTAGCATTCCATAAGTCATTGACCATTTATCTAACAAATATTGGAGGATATTTGTCTTAAATCAGGGGTGTAATCCGGCCCACGAACAGGTTTTATTCGGCCCGCTAAATGAGTTTGAAATGTATGAAAATGAGCCGAAATTTTTGAATGTACAAAACTACTGTTCTAAATGTGTCCACTAGATGTTGCAATAGCAATTATTGGTATCTTTACAGATGATACTACATATGTTAAAAATGAATAAACTACATGATGTTAGTGTACCAGTTGAGGAAATTGAGCAAACTACATAAATAACATCCTGTAATTTGATTTTGGTATTTTTTTTTTTCTTGATAGATTGATAAGGAACACCAACTGACTGATGAACATCGTCACATAATTTATCCATAAAGTATTAATAACGACAAATAAAGATAGAATACAATTCACCGCAACATTTAAGTTTAAAAAATAAAAACATATCATTATGATTTGTACATTTTCAGAATGAAGTTGTCATTATTTTTAAGTTATCGTGCCGTGATTTTACCAGTCAGGCACACTTGGGAGTAGATTTTTCTCCAAGTGGCCCCCGATCTAATATGAGTTTGACACCTCTGTCCTAAATGTATGGGGAAATGGCTTAGAAAGTATTTTGACTACCACAGGGGGCGCCACAACATAGTTATGAGTGTAGTGTGCTCGTGACCACTCACCGATGTTTCTCCTGCAGCATGGACCGTCTCCGGGATCTCAGACACTGTGGAACCAGCAAGAGGAACCATCATTAATACAAGCTGACACTTAAAAAAAGCACCAATGTGGCCGTTTCGAATCAGAACCGACACGACATGTTTAACGTCACGGCGCTGGAAAGCCCTCCGTCCTGACAGCGTCACCTTCGAAATACCCGCAAAATCTGCAGAGCACATCAGCCTCTGCGAGACAAGGCCGTCGCGCCGCCCAAACCCTACGCTCTTCTGAGCCGCTCGTCAGACCATATGATAGCTATTAATCCGGCACGTCCGAGCCTATAATTCATGCGAGCGTCTCATGGGCATACGACTGAGCGCGCAGGTTCTCTCCCCCTGAGTCGAGGTCACGGATAAATCTCTTGGGTGTTATTGCTTCCGTCAAAGTTGATGAAAAGACGTGGCTCGGAGCCGAAGAGAGGAGGCAAACCTACTTAGCCGACAGATGTGCTACCTTGCTGTCAAATAGAAGATGCAAAAATAAATCAGAATCTCTAATTTCATGTCCTTGGGTCAAAGACGGGGACTAAAACCGCAGTTAGGTCACACACAGTCCTCAAACCAACCACTGTTCATTAAATATGCCCCACTTTTCTTTGAATAAAATGTGCGAGAGCAGACAAATAAGAAACAGATGAGCGCATTAGAGATGTTTTCTCAAGCGTCGTCACGGCGGCGTCTGCCGAGCCTCTGAGAGATGACACGTGAAGGTTTGTGTTGGAGGCTGCCGCCGCTACGCCCACACGGTGATGTCACCATCAACAATACACACCGCTCTCCAAGGCATCCTTCAGGAGGTCCTCAGTGACAAAGGTCTTCAGCTCGCTGATGGCGTAGACCAAAGTCGGGTGCTCTTTGACCTCGCGGTAGGAGTTCTCCACCTGGTTGGACTGGAGGGTCAGGTAGTCCAGTTGATCACCGCTCACGCCCGCGCTGTCCACCACCAAAGTGACGGCGTAGTCCACGATGATGCCTTCCAGCCTGGGGGAACAAAAGGTGCAAAGATAAGCTACTGAAATTAAATTTGATTTTTAGAACTCCTCCTTGCATCCAGGCCTCTTACAGACTGAGCCACTGCTGCCCCCTGGGGGCACTTATTACAGTACAAAAGCATTATTTTGGAAGCACTAAGAGCTACTTTTCACTCTTTTCTTCTCTGTAAGATTACAACACCACAGCTGAAGGTTAAATATTTGTCTTTGCGCCCCGTGTGTATGTTTTAGCTGTAAGCATTTCACTGCCAGTAGCAATGTTAGCTGCTAGCTCACCGTTCGAGCATTTCCCTGCCAAAAGAAACACTAACCGCTAGCACACTTTCAGCGTGAGGCATTAACTGCCAAAAGAATTGTTAACTGCTAGAAACAATGTTAGCTAGGGGCATTTTACAGCCAATAGCAGTACTATGACTAGACTAAGACTATTTCTATGCTAATGTTAGCGGCTAACACTAATCACAAGTTACCTGGGATTTATTTTATTTTTTGGCAGGTTGAATGGTTAGCACCTCATTGTTTTTGGTATGAGTAATTTGGTGCTACAGTGTGTGAATGTTGTCTGTCTATATGTGTTGGCCCTGCGTTGAGGTGGTGACTTGTTCAGGGTGTACCCCGCCTTCCGACCGGATGCAGCTGAGATAGGCCCCAGCAACCCCCCGCGACCCCGAATAGGACAAGCGGTAGAAAATGGATGGATGGAAGCTAATGTTAACTGCTACCGCTAAAGATAGGTTAGTTGTGTCACTGCTAAAATTGGGCGGAATGAGTGTTTTGTAGGGTGGCAGGGAAAAATCTATTAACATCTGAATTGAGATTGGAATTTATCATAAATCATTTTTAAATGTATAATCGATTTTTAAAAGACATTTTTCATCTGTGTGCTTATACTCTCCAAGCGTATATGTCATATGTCAGCATCCAAGATTAGCTTTAATAACCTGTTTGACAAATGTTTTTTTTCTTATGTATGCCAAATAATGTATTGCAAGAACCGATGTGAATTGAGAATTGATTCTTATTCAAATAGTCATCCCAAGAATCTGAATCAATTTGAATCATGAGTTGTAAGACTGACATTTCTACAGATTAGTGCCTTAGGAGATGTAAGATGTACTATTTTAGTGCTAATGTTAGCGACTGCTGCTACTACTAACATTAGCTGCTATTGCTAACCACAATCATGCGTTTGAATAAACAAATAGGTTTCTGTATATGTCATAAATCAGCAACCAAGAGGAGTTTTTGGAACCTGTTTTCAAAAGGTTTTTTAAAAAATATTTAAAAAAAATATATATCACAAGAATCTGTTTGAATCAAGAATCGATTCTGAATCAAATCGTCACTCCAAGAATGGGAATCAAATTGAATCGTGAATATCCATCCATCCATCTTCTTCCGCTTATCCGAGGTCGGGTCGCGGGGGCAACAGCCTAAGCAGGGAAACCCAGACTTCCCTCTCCCCAGCCACTTCGTCTAGCTCTTCCCGGGGGATCCCGAGGCGTTCCCAGGCCAGCCTGGGTCTTCCCCGTGGCCTCCTACCGGTTGGACGTCCCCTTAACACCTCCCTAGGGAGGCGTTCGGGTGGCATCCTGACCAGATGCCCGAACAACCTCATCTGGCTCCTCTCGATGTGAAGGAGCAGCGGCTTTACTTTGAGCTCCTCCCGGATGGCAGAGCTTCTCACCCTATCTCTAAGGGAGAGCCCGGCCACCCGGCGGAGGAAACTCGGCCGCTTGTACCCGTGATCTTATCCTTTCAGTCATGACCCAAAGCTCATGACCATAGGTGAGGATAGGAACGTAGATCGACCGGTAAATTGAGAGCTTTGCCTTCCGGCTCAGCTCCTTCTTCACCACAACGGATCGGTACAAAGTCCGCATTACTGAAGACGCCGCACCGATCCGCCTGTCGATCTCACGATCCACTCTTCCCTCACTCGTGAACAAGACTCCTAGGTACTTGAACTCCTCCACTTGGGGCAGGGTCTCCTCCCCAACCCGGAGATGGCATTCCACCCTTTTCCGGGCGAGAACCATGGACTCGGACTTGGAGGTGCTGATTCTCATTCCGGTCGCTTCACACTCGGCTGCGAACCGATCCAGTGAGGGCTGAAGATCCCGGTCAGATGAAGCCATCAGGACCACATCATCTGCAAAAAGCAGAGACCTAATCCTGCGGTCACCAAACCGGAACCCCTCAACGCCTTGACTGCGCCTAGAAATTCTGTCCATAAAAGTTATGAACAGAATCGGTGACAAAGGACAGCCTTGGCGGAGTCCAACCCTCACTGGAAATGTGTTCAACTTACTGCCGGCATTGCGGACCAAGCTCTGGCACTGATCGTACAGGGAGCGGACCGCCACAATAAGACAGTCCGATACCCCATACTCTCTGAGCACTCCCCACAGGACTTCCCGAGGGACACGGTCGAATGCCTTCTCCAAGTCCACAAAGCACATGTAGACTGGTTGGGCAAACTCCCATGCACCCTCAAGAACCCTGCCGAGAGTATAGAGCTGGTCCACAGTTCCACGACCAGGACGAAAACCACACTGTTCCTCCTGAATCCGAGGTTCGACTATCCGGCGTAGCCTCCTCTCCAGTACACCTGAATAAACCTTACCGGGAAGGCTGAGGAGTGTGATCCCACGATAGTTGGAACACACCCTCCGGTCCCCCTTCTCATAGAGAGGAAGCACCACCCCGGTCTGCCAATCCAGAGGTACCGCCTCCGATGTCCACGTGATGCTGCAGAGTCTGACTGAATCGTGAATAGTCAGCAAATATATATATTTTTTTCTTTTGAATAATTGAAACTTTTATTAGTATATTGTACAGTAAAGTACATCCATCCATCCATCTATGTTATACCGCTTGTGCCTTTCGGGGTCGCGGGGAGTGCTGGCGCTTATCTCAACTGCATTCGGCCGGAAGGCGGCGTACACCCTGACAAGTCGCCACCTCATTGCAGAGCCAACACAGATAGACAGACAACATTCACACTCACATTCACACACTAGGGCCAATTAAGTGTTGCCAATCAACCTATCCCCAGGTGCATGTCTTTGGAGGTGGGATGAACCCGGAGTACCCGGAGGGAACCCACGCAGTCACGGGGAGAACATTCAAACTCCACGCAGAAAGATCCCGGGTCCGGGGTTGAACCCAGTACTACTCAGGACCTTTGTATTGTGAGGCACATGCACTAACTCCTGTCCCACTGTGTACATTTTCGTACAATTGACCACTAAATGGTAACACCCGAATAAGTTTGTCAAGTTTTTTAAGTCTGGGTCCACCTAAATCACTTCATTGTAGTGTGATGTTAGCTGTGAGATTTCAGTACCAATGCTAATGTTATCTTCTACCGCTAGACACAGGTTAGCTTTGCAAAAGAGTATTTCAGTGTCGATGCTAAAATTAGACTGGTTGTCTGGCTAGTGGGTTGTCATACAATGCTAACATTAGCTGCAAGCACTAGCCGCAGATTGACTGGCTAACACGCTATTAAGTGTGAGATGGAGTATTTTGGAGCGGCTTTTGACGTTAAATGCTAGCACTAGTTGCAGCTAAACTGGTAAACCCTTTGTTATTTGTGAGCATTTTTATGCCACTGCTAAAGTCAGCTGGTTAGTAGATTGACTGCGGCCCACCAGGTTCCAAAATCCAGCCCACAGAAAGTCCCAAGTTGAATTATTATTTTTTTTAAATCTATCCTTTCTAATCAATTTTCTACCGCTTGTTACTCTCGGTGTCTCCTAGCCTTGTGACATCATCGCGCTCAGAATATACAGTCATGGTCAAAAGTTTACATACACCTGTGAAGAACATGGCTGTCTTGAGTTTCCAATTATTTATACAACTCTTATTTTTTTGTGAAACTCAAGACAGCCATGACATTATGTCCTTCACAAGTGTATGTAAACTTTTGACCATGACTGTATATATATACCCCGGTATACAGTTTCTGTGGTTTATCCGTTATACAGTGCTCAATACCGGGGTAGAGTGGAATATACTCTGCGTTTTTTCCTGACCTATTTCATCCCCACAAGCCTGATTCGCAGGTTTCCCTGCTCTTCAGGGGATTTTATTATATATATATATATATATATATATATATATATATATATATATATATATATATATATATATATATATATATATATATACACATACACATACATCTACATACAGCCCAGCCCCCGGCAATATTTTTTTAACTGAAGTTTGGGATTTCTAGGTTAGCGCTAGGGACTGCCAATATTATCGGCCGATAAACGCTTTAAAATGTAATATCGAGAATTGTCGGATTTTAAATGTAAAATGTATGACTTTTTAAAATGCTGCTGTGTACATGGACGTAGAGCGAGTACAGAGTGCCAATAAACCTTTTTTTTTTTCTTCTTTTTTTTTATCCTGTCCAGCTTCTCAGGCAAATCATATAGTTGATGTAGATGCCCATATCCGCTGTTCAGATTTACTTTACAAAAGAGAAGTGTAGGATACTTCTCTTGTTGCCTTATTTGAATTTAACTTTATTAAATGTATTTATATTATCATTTGGTGCAGCTGGACCGGAGCAGGAGGGGATAGAAAAAGAAAAAAAGGAAGACAGAAGGGGAAAATGTGGGGATAGACAAAAACAACAATAACAACAAAAACAAAAACTATAGAACAACACCAGCACACAGGATATGTACAAAAATGAGCGTAAAAGTGATAGCAAAGAAGCAGTGAGCGAAATAAATAATAATGTAGAAATGACAATAATGTAGAAATGACAATGAGCATTTTTACACTACAACTGGAGCAATACAAATACTAATAGAAAAAGTGCTATTGATCATAAACAATACCAATAGTTTACCTCTATTATCAACAATACAGTTGTTCAAATGCAACAATACATATACATAATGATAACTAGAGAGAAAAAAAAGATGGCGGGCGAGAGAGAGAGGCAACCTATATTAATCTTGTAAATTGTTTTAGTAACAATGGGTTAAGCTTTGTAAGTGTGCCATGTGTTACCCAGTTTCCCCTCGGGCAACAACGTTAATATATGTTTGATGAAACGTGATTATGTGCATGAGTGTATGTATGTATATGTACTTGTATATGTACAGTATGTGTATATGTATGTTTGTACAGTGAATGTTTATGTACAGTATGTGTACGTTTCTACCGTGAATGTGCGTGTACAAATGTGTATGTATGTGGAAGCGTAGGTACCTATGTTTGTATGTATGAATAACGGTGTGTGTGTGTGAGTATTTGTGTGTTTGTATGTACAATATATTTGACTCCCAGTGTGCGTGGGAGCCAGAGTACGGCCCCAGCCGCCCAGAGAGCCCAACCCAGACAGCAGGTGAGGCGCCCAGGGAACCAGTGACCACCGGCCCCACGCAGCCAGGCCGGCCAACGACGGGAAGCCCACCGTGCCGCCCGGAAGAACCAGCAGCAGGCCGCAGACAGACGCGCCCGGCAGAGGACAGGGCATGAGAGAAGCAGCGGATGGCCATACCCCAAGCCAGCTTGAGACCAACTCCCACACGGGCAGAAGGGCGGGACGCCCCGCCCGGGGGAACCAAAAACTCCCTGCAACCGGACGGGAAGACCGCCCCCGGCCCACCAGCACCAAGGGCCCCACCCCCGGAGAGCACGGCGCGGCCCACACCAGGCCACCCCACCCAAGTCGGCCGCCACAGGACCACCCAGTGCAGGGCCGCGGACACAACCCAACCCCACCAGCAGGGACCCTAACGATAGAGAAGGAACAACCAGCAACCACCCTGTCGAGTTTCCACCCCCCTGAGGGAGATGGGGGGAAAAAAATAATAATAACAAAATAAAATAAAAATAAAAATAATAATTAATATATTAAAAAATAAATCTTAAAGGCACTCCCTTTGCGTGCCAGCCCAGTCACCTAATGTCTATGCAAGGCATACTTGGTCAACAGCCATACAGGTCACACTGAGGGTGGCCGTATTAACAACTTTAACACTATTAAATATAGCGGCACACTGTGAACCCACACTAAACAAGAATGAAAAAAACACATTTAACTAGAACATCCACACCGTAACACAACATAAAAACAACAGAACAAATTAAAATCTTCCTGAGGAAACTCTCCTGAAGGAATCAATAAAGTACTATCTATCTAAACACCCAGAACTCCTTGCAGCACTATCTCTTCCGGGACTCGACAATATACACCACTGCTACCACCATACCCCACCCACCTCAACCCCAGCTTCCCTCCATTTCCCGAATTCGGATATGTCAAGGATGATAAGTATGTTAATAACACATATTAACTATCATCTTATATTGGTATTTTGTTCTGTTGTGTTACGGTGCAGATGTTCTCCCGAAATGTGTTCGTCATTCTTGTTTGGTGTGGGTTCACATTGTGGCGCATATTTGTAACAGTGTTAAAGTTGATTACATGGCCACCCTCAGTGTGACCTGTATGGCTGTTGACCAAGTATGCTTTGAATTCACTTTTGTGTGTCAAAGCCGCATATATTGTGTGACTGGGCTGTCTGTATGGAGGAAAAGCAGACGTGACGGCAAGTTGTAGAGGATGCAAAAGGCAGTGCCTTTAAGGCACGCCCCCAATATTGTTGTCTGGTTGGAAATCGGGAGAATGGTTGCCTCGGGAGATTTGCGGGAGGGTCACTGAAATTTGTGAGTCTCCCGGGAAAATCGGGAGCGTTGGCAAGTATGGTTATAAATGCTATATATAAGTATAAGAAAATATTTGGCTGTTCAGTTTAAGGTTCTGCGATGACCACAGTTTGACCCTGGAACAGATTATTTCCGTTACTCGCTAAGGGAAAAAAATAGAAGTTGCTATTTTGATGAAGCAGCACATCTTTTTTGAACTCATCCACTTTTTTCTTTCTCCCAGTGAGCTCCTGCAAAGCTCCAGTAATCATCCTAGTCCCGAGACCCCCCACTTGCTGATCCACCTTAAAAGGTGAGTGACCCCTGCTAACACCATTAACACAGGCAGCAAGCGAGACGCCTGTGGCACGTGCCCGCCCGCCCTCACAACTACACACAAGCATAAATACAACAAGTCATTTTCCTTTACAGGCATTTTAGGTTAAAGAAGGGCAACTCACGCTTGTCCATCCTTGTGAGGCCTTCATAAAAACAAAGAAAAGAAGGGGATAGTTAGTCACGTATGTATGTATTGAGTAGAAAGATGGCAAACTTCCAGTGGAAAGGATTAAATTAAGCCACGTGAGAGAAACTGACCTGAAATCCGTCACAGACACACTCTTAAATCCAGGAAGTCCCGCTAGTGCATCTTCAATCTGCAAAGACACACTCATTACTCATTTAGTACATTTAATGACATACAAAACAGACAACTTAGAGGTCAAAGGACCAATATGGCTACATAGCTGGAAGGTAGAATAAAAGGGTTTCTCTTCGCCAATCAGGGTAGAGCAGTAAAAATCAGGAGAACTTTACAGCTAGATGACACTCATTTGAAACGGACAATGAAAGATATATCCAAGTATATTAAGCTAATATCACATCATAATTATATGAATTTTTCTGAAGAAAACAGTTTAAAACATATGTATTAACTTGACTAACATAGAACACAAAAGACAATCTTACAGTTCAAATGAAATAAGGTATTATTTTTTATTTACAATCAAATATAATTACAATTTGTATTTATATATCCATCTTTTATGTTGATTAAAATAGTTTATATTTTTTTAACAAGACAATTGTCTTTATTATATTTAATTGTATTTTTTCTGAATCTACCTTGTATGATTATATTATTAAAAAAGAAAAAGGTATTAAAGTTAAAGTACCAATGATTGTCACACACACACTAGCTGTGGTGAAATTTGTCCTCATCATTTGACCCATCCCCTTGATCACTCCCTGGGAAGTGAGGAAAGCAGTGGGCAGCAGCAGTGCAGCACCCGGGAATCATTTATGGAGATTTAACCCCCATTTCCAACCCTTGATGCTGAGTGCCACGCAGGGAGGCAATGGGTCCCATTTTTATAGTATTTGGTATGACTCAGCCAGGATTTGAACTCACAACCTACCGTTCTCAGGGCGGACACCCTAACCACTAGGCCACTGAGTAGTATTAAATTTTTGGGGATCAAAATATATTCCTTGTAGATATTTAACATTTTACATAATATGCTTTAATTATGGAATTGTGTATATTTATATCATTATTTGATATTTTAATATTACTTTTGACTCATGGTCTCAAAAAAAATCATAAATTTGTTGACTTTTAACTTTAATTACTTAATAAAATAAGGCTTGAGATGTTGTAAAGAAACAGATTCATATTAATGAGTAGATCAGGGAGTGTCAAACGTAAGGCCCCAGGCCGGATCAGGCCCGCGAAAAGGGTTTTACCCGGCCCGCGGGATGAGTTTGCTAAGTATGAAAATGAGCCAAAATTTTTGAATGAAAGAAACTGCTGTTGTGAATGTGTCCACTAGATGTCGCAGTGGCAATTCTTTGTATCTGTGTAAATGATGCTATATAGGGGAAAAATAATAATAATAAACTACTTGTTAGCG
Organism: Nerophis ophidion; assembly: GCF_033978795.1. Classification (NCBI taxonomy): domain Eukaryota; kingdom Metazoa; phylum Chordata; class Actinopteri; order Syngnathiformes; family Syngnathidae; genus Nerophis; species Nerophis ophidion. Next base: position 31,985,727 of record NC_084629.1, on the reverse strand, counting down.
CGCCAGTTGAGGAAAATGAGCAAAATACAAAAATAAGATACTCTAATTTGATTTTGATATTATTTTTTTATCTTGATAGATTGATTAACATTATCGCATCATATTTTCAGAAAGTATAAATAACGACAAATAAAGATAGAATACTATTAACCGCAACATGTAAGTGTAAAAAAAACAACACAACATTATGATTTCTACATTTTCAGAATGTACTTGTTCTATTTTTAAACAAATAAAATCTGAAGTTGTCTTTATTTTGAAATTATCGTGCCGTGATTTTACCAGTCTGGCCCACTTGGGAGTAGATTTTTCTCCATGTGGCCTCGATCTAAAACGAGCTTCACACCTCTTATGTACATGTATAAAAACAAATGTATTTTATCATATTTTATTATTTATTTATTATAGTTATTTGACTGGATGATAAATAGGAGTATGTCAGTGCCATTGTCAATGTTGCTATTGCCATGTTGCTGTTAGCACAAGCTTTTTCCTTGCTAGCTCGTCGGGAGTGTTAATAACGGCATACTAACAGACTGTACCGTCAATTTTAAGGCGTAATGAATACAGGCAATATAGAAACGAGTGAAGTGGCAGAACCTTCTGTGCCAGCTGCCTGCTGAACGTCTGATGGCGTAGCGAGTCGGGGTCGTCGAGGTCGCGGTCGTACATGACGCCCGTCAGGAGGATGCTCAGTTCCACCACCTGCTCCAACATGGCCGGAGTCAGAGGCTCAACAGGAATGTCGTTCTCCAGCTGTGGTTTGCACAGATAACATAAAAAAAGTGAAGTATTTAATACATTTGTTTACTAATACATTTTTAAAAATAAAGTATATTTTTGTTGTGTGTAGACGCACCTCAACTTGTGGAACAACAGTCGCTTCCTCCACTTTCTCTGCTGAGTTTAGGCACAATAAAATGTACGTGTTAATCTTTAACATATAATATTGGACATTTAATAAGTTAGAATGGAAGTCACCTTCATTAGGAGCTTTGGAAGTGTTGGTCGTACTCGGCGCTAAAGTGCTGGAAAGCAACAAACATGTAAAAACTGTTAATTACCTAACATTTTGCAGGGGGGGTTCCACTTAAAATTACTTAACTTTTGTTTTGTGTACCAGGTATTAATTAAATATAATTTGTACTTTTGTAATGATGTAATATCCTATTAATTAAAAAAAAATCACAAATAATGTCAAAAATATATATTTAATTCCATTTAAGAATTACATATATTTTATTAATATATATTTATTAATAATACTATTATACATTATTAATCATTAAATAACAGTTATTTAATAATTGATTTAATAATTTCACAGCTTTTATATTATATAGTGTATAAATAAAGGTAAAAATTACATTTGTTAAATTAATATTTCTACTTATAAAATATGAAAATTATACATATTTTGTCAAAATGTAATACAAATACATCCCATTTCTATAGCGCTTGTCTTGAAAGACCTGGAATTTTATAAATAAAAAATATTTAAAGACAAAATGCATAAACGGGACGCCGTGGCGCAGTAGTAGAGGGGCAGTGCGCACCCCGAGTGTCCCTGGTTTAATCCATAACTAGTATCAACCTCGTCACGTCCATTGTGTCCTGAGCAAGACACTTCACCCTTGCTCCTGATGGGTGCTGGTTAGCGCCTTGCACATCAGTGTGTGAATGTGTGTGTGAATGGGTAAATGTGGAAGTAGTGTCAAAGCGCTTTGAGTACCTTTGAAGGTAGAAAAGCGCTATACAAGTACAACCCATTTATCATTTATTATTTATTATAAACAAAGTCAAAAGTAAATCTAATTATTAAATATTTCTTATGTGATTTGAAAATTAGACAGTTTTTAGATTTGATGAAATGACTAATGTTAATATTGTTACAGTTATCATTTTACAAAAGTAAAACATTACATACTACATTTTTAATACAAGCTGAGATAAGCTCCAGCATACCCCGCGACCCCGAAAGGGATAAGCGGTAGAAAAATGGATGGATGTATAATGATAATTTTAATAAATTACATTTCTATCGTGCTTTCCTAAGTACTCAATGACACTGAGGTGGATACAATATTTTTAAGTCAAAATGCTTTAAAATGTCAGTTTAAAAACTACTTGTTTAAATTTAAAAAAATATTCTAATCAGTACCTGATAATCAATACACATGTTTGTTTGGACAAATTAATTTGAAATATGTGACCATAGTAAAGGTATAGAGGGTCTATGCATTTATTTGAGGTGAGGTGTCTGTTTTTTTCTAAATTAATTGAGGTATGGGGTCTATTAGAGCAAAGGCCACTATTTGAGGAACTACAGCAGTATGGCACAAAGCAGAAGTCATGTGACCTTACCTGCAGGTATGCTGCCCTGGCCTGGTGGGCTCGCTATACGTCATTGGAGGGTACAAAAAAAATCAACAGATGGTGATTGGATACTATCGAATACCACAAGATTGAGTTTGATAAAGGCTATCGTTTACCCTTTCAAGCCTGGCAGTGACATTTTCTGCAAATAGAAAGTAGAAAGAAAGGTTAGCACAGGCATTAGCCACCCGCTGAGTTGGCTTTTGTGCTTGAGCCAAGATGAAGCAGCAAGAGGATTGAATTAGTTCAAGGGGAAATCAAAGGGGACGTCCAAGGGGACATCCAAGGGGATGCCAAGGAAACATCCAAGAGGATGTCCAAGGAAACATCCAAGAGGATGTCCAAGGAAACATCCAAGAGGATGTCCAAGGAAACATCCAAGAGGATGTCCAAGGAAACATCCAAGAGGGTGTCCAAGGAAACATCCAAGAGGATGTCCAAGGAAACATCCAAGAGGGTGTCCAAGGAAACATCCAAAGGGACACACAACAGAGGTGCAGGATAGATGCATGACAGCTAGACCGTCTAATAGGCTGTTTGCCTGCTTGGTCTGCTAAGCACTTTAGCACACCACTTTTTTTTACATGTAATACATAGTTTGGTTGGGGAAAAAACTGATTGTAATGAAATTTTGTGTGGTTAGGTTTTTACACCAAATTAAGCAAAAACATTAAAATTAAATACTGCAAAACGTTGGTCAGTTTGCAGAATCGCAAAACTTCAAAAGAGATTCGAATACATTTTGTTATGGGTTGTTAGCAGAAATAGGCAAACACTTCGGAATAGATGCCCATGTTTTATTGTCTATAGTTAGCATATTTATGCCAAATTTTCATAACAGATTCACACAAAGTGTAGGCCTGCGTAGTTCCGCAAAGTAACTAAAAACTTCAGCACATAAGTCAAATAACTTTTGTCATGAGCTGTAAGCAGAATTAGACAAAAACTTTGTTGTGGTTAGTTAACCACAACAACTTAACCGATTTTTCCAAAACTATTTAATAAGTAGTTTGGTGGGTGCTTACCAGAATCACACAAAAAATGTTAGAATGAAATTTATAAAAACATTGTTAAACATCCATCCATCCATCCATTTGCCAATCATCTTGTTGTGGTTTAGAAGGATTGTGCAATGTCTTCATTATAGATTTTCAAGAAACCATTTAGTGAGTAAAAACCTTCACAGGGGCTGGTTATTTGTTCAGCAGAACGATTAAATAATATCAACAGAGCCAACGTATCTTTTTAAAAATGCACAGACCAATAAAATGTGAAGTCATGTGATCAGATTCAACTGTTTGATTACTTACTTAGTGGAATCACGCAAAGATTTCCATGGAACTTTGTTGTGGTTAGCTTGTTAGTCAGCAGAATAGGTAAAAACTTCAGAATAGATTTTCACGAAACTTTAGTCAACACTTTAGCAAAATCCAGCAAAACAGTGTGAAAGATTTCCACGACACGTTCTTAGTTAGCTTCGAGAAAATGACACATCCGACTGACTTTGTCAAATATGCACAGACCATTGAAGTTGTTGATGGCAGTTTATGATTTCATTCATTAGTCCGCAGAATAACGCAAAACAGTGGTCAAATATTTCCACAAACATTTATAGTAGATGGTGAGTTATTTTTTTTAATAACAATAACACACCTTCTTGACCAGCGTCTGGTGCTCCTCTGATTGGCTGAAGTATGTACCGATGTCTTGTGCCGTGACCTCCCCCTCCTGGCATTGGTTCATCCAGCTCTGGTACTCCTCTTGCTCAGGGAGGCGCTCCCAGAAAATTTTGAAAGCTTCCCACACGGTCTCCTGGCACACTGGAACCCAAGAGTCAAAGGTTGGCAGGTAAATCTGCTGTTTGTTGGGACCTATTGCAAAAACACCAGTAAAAGATCCTCTGTGTGACACAGGGGTTAGTGCATGTGCCTCACAATACGAAGGTCCTGCGTAGTCCTGAGTTTAATCCCGGGCTCGGGATCTTTCTGTAAGGAGTTTGCATGTTCTCCCCGTGACTGCGTGGGTTCCCTCCAAAAAACATGCACCTGGGGATAGGATGATTGGCAACACTAAATTGGCCCTCGTGTGTGAATGTTAATGTGTGAATGTTGTCTATCTGTGTTGGCCCTGTGATGAGGTGGCGACTTGTCCAGGGTGTACACTGCCTTCCACCCGAATGCAATTGAGATAGGCTCCAGCAACCCCCGACACCCCAAAAGGGACAAGCGATAGAAAATGGATGGATGGATGGATGGATGGAAGACCTACTGCAAAAACACCAGTCAAAGGTCCTCTATATGACAGGAGCTTTCTGACCTTTTTAAGAATCTAGTGCGAAAATGACTAATTCCAAAAACACTAGTCGAAAATCCTGTATGTGACTAGAGCATATTTCTGTTTTTAAAGACCTACTGGAAAGAAGTGAGTCAAAGATCCTGTATAAGACAGGAGTGCTTGCTGGTTTTAAAGACCTACTAGAAAAACAATAGTCAAAGACCATGTATGCGACAGGAGCACCCGGCTTTTTTTAAGGACATACTGCGAAAGTGCTATTCAAAGATCCTGTATGTGACAGGGGCATTCCTCTCTTTTTGGCAAGACGAACCCCAAAAAAACGCTCGTCAAAGATCCTATATGCTATTTTTAAAGGACCTATTGCTAAAGCAGCTAGTCAAAGATTGTGCATGTGGCAGGTGCCTTACAGTTTTTTAGGATATATTCCAACAATATACATAACAGGGGTGCGCTGTTGTTTTAAGAAATCTACTGAAAAATGACATCCTGCAAAAATGCCAGTCGAAAATCCTGTATGTGACAAAAGCACAATGCTGTTTTTAAGCACCAATCTGCAAACACAGAACTCAAAGATCCTGTATACAACAAGATAACTATTCTATTTTTACGAATTTAATGCAAAAATTCTAGTCAAAGATTGATTTGAAAGGATTATTCTTTTGGTTTTAGAAATTGACTGATGAAGTGACAGGAGCACCCTGCTGTTTTTAAAAACCTACTGCAAACATGTGAGTCAAAGATTCGGTATGAGACACGGATGATTTGCTGTTATTGAAAACCTACTGTAAAAACAGTAAGTCAAAGACTGTGCATGTGGCGGGTGCATTCTGCTGTTTTTAGGATCTACTGCAACAATGCTAGACAAAGATCCTTTAAGAAACAGGAGCGCGCCGTTTTAGAAATTTACTGCAAAAACTACTTACTCCAAAAACACTAGTCAAATATCGGGAGCTTTTTTCTGTTTTTAAGAATCTACTGCAAAAACACAAGTCAAAGATCCTGTATGTGACAAGATCATTCCACTGTTTTAAGAACCTATTGCAAAAATGCTAGTCAAAGATCCTCTATGTGACAGAAGCTTTCTTCTGTTTTTAAGAATTTAATGCAAAAACTCAAGTCAAAGATCCTGTATGTGACAGGAGTTTTCTTCAGTTTTTAAGAATCTAATGCAAAAACACAAGTCAAAAATCATGTATGTGACAGAAACTTTCTTCTGTTTTTAAAAATCTACTGCAAAAACTCAGGTCAATGATCCTGTATGTGACAGGAGTTTTCTTCTGTTTTTAAGAATCTATTGCAAAAATGCTAGTCAAAGATCCTGCTTGTGACAGGATTATTCTTCTGATGAAATGACAGGCTGCTGTTTTTAAAGACCTACTGCAAATATGTGAGTCAAAGATCCTTTATCTGCTTTTGATTAGTGTTTTTGCCTTTTTGGGGGGAACCTACTTCTAAAACAGCGAGTCAAAGACCCAGCATGTGAAAGGTGCACTCTGCTGTATTTTAGGATGTACTACAACAATGCTAGTCAAAGATCTTCTATTTAGCAAAAGTGCGCAGTTGTTCATGGAAATGTATTGCAAAAATTACTTACTCCAAAAACGCCAGTCAAATATCCTTTATGAGACAAAAGCAAAAGGCGTGTTTTAAGGACCAGCTGCAAAAACACAAGTCAAAGATCCTCGACATGACAGGAGCTTTGTGCTTTTTATTAGGAATCTTTTGCGATTTAAAGATCCTACATGTGACACGATTACTCCTCTGTTTTTAGGACTCTCCTGATGAAACGACACGAGCGCCCTGCTGTTTTTAAAGACCTACTGCAAATATGTGAGTCAAAGATCCTCTAAGAGACAGGAGTTGCTTTGCTGTTTTTGAAGACCTACTGCAAATTTGTGAGTCACAGATCCTCTATGAGACAGGGTTTGCTTTGCTGTTTTTAAACACCTTCTGCAAATTTGTGAGTCAAAGATCCTTTTTGAGACAGGGTTTGCTTTGCTGTTTTTGAAGACCTACTGCAAATATGTAGGTCAAAGATCCACTATGAAACAGGATTTGCTCTGCTGTTTTTGGGGACCTACTGCTAAAACAGCTAGTCAAAGACCCTGTATGTGACACAGTGACAAGTGTAATCTGCTGTTTTTAAGGATCTGCTGTAAAATCACAAGTCAAAGATCCTCTATATTACAAGAGGGCTCTGCTTGTATTGTAACTTTTTAAATTGTACTTGCAGACGGATGTCATGTCAATTAGAATTGTCCCCTTCAGGACACCATGCCATCAGGTCTATAATATATTGTTATTTTCTTTTTTATATTATGTATTATGATTATTATTATAAATCAATGTATACTTTACTGTTTTATTCCAAAAGAAGTTTTATGTTTTATGTCTACCCCGGAGGTTCTCAACTTTTTTTTCACCAAGTACCACCTCATAAAACACACTCTCCGACAATAATGACAAACATTAAAATACAGTAGTGTAGCAGGCCTAAGTATTCATTAAAACAAGGCTGAGCTTTTATTTTACAATTATATTTACTATTGTTGGCCACTGTAACATTACACTCAGTTTGAACAGTAACACTGTGTTGAAATATTTAAGTGATTCTTTTGCGTACCACCAGTGGTACGTGTACTAGTTTGAGGATCACTGATCTGTACTAAGTAATAGGGCTGCGAATCTTTGGGTGTCCCACGATTCGATTCAATATCGATTTTTGGGGTCACGATTAGATTATATATCGATTTTTCCGATTGAACGCGATTCTCGATTCACAAACGATATTTTTCCGATTCAAAACGATTCTGTATTCATTCAATACATAGGATTTCAGCAGGATCTACCCCAGTCTGCTAAAATGCTAGCAAAATGGTAATTTAAAAAATATATATATATTATAATTTTAAAGGACAATGTTTTATCAACTGATTGCAATAATGTAAATTTGATTTAACTATAAAACAAACCAAAAATAAGACTTATTTTATCTTAGTGAAAATATTGGACACAGTGTGTTGTCAAGCTTATGAGATGCGATGCAAGTGTAAGCCACTGACACTATTGTTCTTTTTTTTTATTTTTACAAATGTCTAATGATAATGTAAATAAGAGATTTTTAGTCACTGCTGTGCTGAAATTATAACTAATATTTATACTGTTGTTGATGATATTCATTTTTGTTTAAATACTTTTGGTTTGTTCTGTGTTGTGTTTGTGTCTCCTCTCAATTGCTCTGTTTATTGCAGTTCTGAGTGTTGCTGGGTCAGGTTTGGTTTTGGAATTGGTTTGCATTGTTATGGTATTGCTGTGTAGTGATTTGTTGGATTGATGAAAAAAATATATATATATTTTTTTTTTAAATGAGAATCGATTCTGAATTGCACCACGTATTCAATTCGATACGTATCCGAATCAATTTTTTCCCACACCCCTATTAAGTAACGTTTTACATCTATCCTACTAAGTTATATGTTATTATGATGGCAACAAACGGACCTCTCAGATGGAAGAAGCTGAGATGGTTGGCGACGGCCTGCTTAGCAGTCTCCTGCGCACACAGCTTGACTCCGCTGGGGAAAAGGACGTTCCGTTTGCGTCGGGTCAGCGCCACGCGGCTTCCTCGGGACACTTTGATGTCGGACAAACGGACGACTCGCCGGAAGGACGCCGCTTCCTCGCTGTGAGGGAGATCCAGCGGACCCATGGAGGACCCTTCCAGCGTCGCTTCTATTAGGACGGATCGGAAACAAAAACATTTCAGATGATGAGAACCAGAAGAGGTCTGGGCTAGAACTGGCCTTACCTGTCCTCAGCTCCAAGAAGATGACCACCACGCTAAAGAAGAATAGAAGACATCTCCGTGACAACATTTTAAATCCTTGTTTAGATCCTTGAACTTTGCAAAGACACCTTCCAAGTGTGCATAGTTCACAACCCTCCAGGTGCAGGAGAACAAGGAGGAACCCTAAAACAAAAGGATGACCAGTTTGCCCTGTGAAGACAGAGTCCCTCCTGTGACATGATGCTGAAAAGACGCCTCCTGGGTCAAGCTGCCCGGGCAGATGGCTGGATTTTTGAACGCGCTAATCCCATTTAGCCGTAAAGCCTTTTAGACAAGCTCGCCAGCAAGGGAAGTGAACCTAGACAAAAAGCTTTTTCACTGCTTTGTCCTCCATTCATGTTCTCCTGACAACCAGCGTCCTCTGCAGTGGACATATACATCCAGCTTCTTGCAGTGGGTGCAAACCTGAAACTGTTGTCAAATATGTAAATATGTATTACACTAAACTTAAAGACATCACATTTGCGTTTTAAAGAGGGAAAAAACAACAAGTGGGAGAATGTGGGCCAACTTTTACTGAAGATTATTAGGGTCACACTTGAGAGGTAATGATTTCTGAATTACAAGATTAAAGTCATCCTTTTGAGAAAAGTGCGTAACACTGTAGAAATTAAGTAAAAATATCCATTTGTTTTGACCTTAAGAAACACTTACAGCTTGAGACTTCCAGAACAATCTTGTGATATTAGTAGCATAGTCATAACTTTGTGAGAAAGCTATATAGCGTAAATCACAAATAAAATTGTGATATCACAAGAAAACAGATTTTTTTTCGCAGGAATAAAGTAGTAACATTATGAGTAGTAACATTATGAGTACTAAGTTGTGATACAGCAGGTATTGCGGGTAAACATGTGAAATCTTATGAGAATAAAGTCATAATATTGCAAGAAATAAAACAAGCATTTACATGTCAGCCATCATTTGAAAAAGTTAGCAGTTAGTTTATGCAGAGAACTTTTTTGCATTTTGTGAGCTATTTGCATTGTGAGCTTTTCAATTTAGTCTAAAATGCCGAGCCAGATACAATTAAAACAATCAAATTGTAATATATTATTGTTACATTTTAATGTTTTTCTTGTGATGTGACTTAAGTCATGAAATTAAAAACTTTTATATAATAATTTGTTGTAATATTACAAATATACTGTTAAAATATGACTTTTAGAAAGTGACAAGCAGTAGAAAATGGATGGAATTCGCCATTTCAGCAAAGTTCTATCGTACCTTGTGGCCCAATATGAATACCAATACCAATACTAAAACCGATACCATTCAGGTGAAAGAATGAACAATAATGAGCTGACCAAATGAATTCCAAAGAAGAGTTTTATGTTACACAAACTACATTTGGAACTTGCAACACCATGGACACACTTTAATTATTTTGACGTGATAGGGAGTAAAAATTAAATATTTATAAAAACAAAAAAAAACATCCTTTAAAAAAGTTCTAGGCTAAAGAAGACAATGTACAGTTGAGTTAAAAAGTAGAAGCGAGAGGCTCCTTGGTTCATGAAGATGAGTCCCCAGTAGAGTTCCTGCTGAAATGTGTCGCTCAGTATGAGCGAAGATTCACTGTGCTAAACTCTTACTCTTGCTTCTTGCTCAAGTTCTGCTGGCGATAAAGTTGCAGCACCAGATTGCGGATTTCGTCTCGTTTCCCACGCACGTGATGTCGTGGAAACCAGCGCTGCAGATATAGCGGCAGGTCAAAGTGCACCACGGGGTCCTGCAGGTACAAGAAGCACATTTCTTTCAGTGTTGTTCTTGTACAATAGGAATGAATTGTTCCCTAATGTGTCACAACAAAATAACATTTTCCTGGACAAGCTCCCTCTTTTCAAATCCTTCATCTTTCTTTTAGTTCTTATAGGAAATGTTCTTCCTTAAAATACTTTTTCAACTATGGATCTTGTTCAATATAAATGTGAACCCAAAAATCCCATTATGTAGGATAATTCGATCCCCTTTGATAAGCAGAGCAAACTCAAACAGGATAGCACCATGATGAACCCACAGTAAAATATGGTAGCATAGTAAGCCTAAATTTTTATTAAAACTATTATTTATTTAACGAGTAGGTTAATTATTTTTGGCCATTGTAACAAACACAGTTTGAACAGTAATATTGTGTTTGCATATAAGAAAATAAAACACTGTACTTGAATCAAATGGGGTACCACGAGATGGAGCCCACATAGCAGGCGTGTCAGAGTCATGTGTAAGAAGAGTATGACCAACTAAACAACAGACGCCATCTTTGCTACCAAAGATGTGTGCAGCTGTGCCTGGATGCATGTAACGGTTGTTTTTACATTAGTTTTTCTGATGAAATAAACTACAATATTACTGTATATATATATATATATATATATATATATATATACATATATATATATATATGTATTTCTAAACACACTCCAGCTGATAAACTTAAAAATAAACATACTTTTATTATGTGAAACAAATCTTGCAGCCATATTTGCCGCACACTGCTGTTACATTCATATGCAGTGTTAAGTGACCAGCAGGCACTCTAACACGCAACAATATACACAAAATGACCAAAAATTACAAATTACCCTCATTTTGCCAAAATCTTCATTAGCTTTTGACCAATAATCACAGAGAAATTGTGAATTTTAGTGTGAAGTATGTCAACTGTGGCGTTTGTCTTGTAATCACTGTATGTGTTATTGTTCTAACTCATCTTCCTTTTTTGTAACATGCTAAGGGAATAAGTGTACTTTTGTACTTATTTCCCCATAGCTCTGCACAAAAACTCAGCTATGGTAACACTGACGAGCAATAGAAAATATGGAATGCGTTTTGGTCAAGTATATCATTTGTTTTATTCAATATTGACATATTTCTTGCCAGTTTGTTTATTTTATTGAGTTTTTTTGTTCATTTTCTCAACTATTAATACACACAAAATGTGTAATCTGTTAATGTCCTATTGTGTTTGACTTTCTCTTCTACTGTCATGGAATTACATTATTTTAGTTTTTACTGAGATTCAAAGATAATCTGTTTTTGTCAAACCCATCTTTTTAAATTGTAATGCAGCTGAAATAGGCTCCAGCACCCCCCGCGACCCCGAAAGGGACAAGCGATAGACAATGAATTTGTATAAGTTCCTGTTTCTGTGTTGACCTGTTTTTATGGTGTGTTCAAGGACCGCTGAACAGAGAATGACACCAGAACACTGTCAGTGAGGCATAGAAAACATGCAATATACCGTATTTCCTTGAATTGCCGCCGTGTATATAGTATGCGCCTGCCTTGTATTACTGCTGGGTCAAACTCACATCGCAAAATAATTAGCGCATGCTTAGTATTACCGCCGGGTCAAACTCGTGACGTCACGAATGAACTTCCCCTGTCATCATTTTCAAAATGGAGGAGGCTGATTTCAATACTGGTCATTTGAAATCGCACAAAGGGAAGAAGATTAAGAGCTATTCAGTAGGTTTTTATGTCCAAGCTATTGAATACCGGAATGCTCAAAAGGCCAGTAAGCAGCTTTGTTTTATTAATATACCTGTGGAGCCGACGGTCCGACAGACAGGCAGGGCACGCTGGAGTTGGCGGCGTGGGAACTCGGTGCTCTCTCCCTCGTCACATGACAGGGAGAGAGCACCAAGTTCCCAAAGACTAAATAGAGCTAGAGCATACCAATCACTTCCTGCTACTGGCATACAACTATAGCTGATTGGACTGTGGTGGTCACGTGACTAGGAAGCCGCAAAGAGTAAATAGAAAGGCAAGAGCCTAAAAGTCTCCACAAATGTATGTATGTATTTGACACATGCGTTACATAAAGGTAAGACCATGATAACGTTTTTTTAATTAAATGTGCTTTTCATGATGGTATCCTTACAACACACTCAAATTTTTACTGCATGCCTTTAGTGACAAGAGGATTTAAAATAATTAGCGCATGCTTACTTTTACCGCATGCCTTTGGTAAGAGCAGGAGTGAAAAGAGGTTATATATTAATTAGCGCCCCGGCGGCAATTCAGGGAAATACGGTACTTCACACTGCGCCCTTCCCGGGCGCGGCCACCGCTGCTGCCCACTGCTCCCCCCGATCAAGGGTGATGGGTCAAATGCAGAGAATAATTTCGCCACACGTGTGTGACAACCATTGGTACTTTATACACTGTAGAGGGGCTTTTTAACAGTGTAGCATTTTATTTTAGTTGTTAAAAAAAAACTTGGCCAAAAGAATTCTGTGTATCAATACTTTTTGAGCACATTCAACCATATGACATTTAATTAATGACAACAGTCAAACTTCAACTATTCTCAAAAGTAACTATTCCCCTGTTTTTTTTTTGTTTTTTAAATCTTTCTTTTTGTAACACTTGACCTCTATTCTCATAAATTCCTTCATTTGGTTCAATAACATGAGAAGTTTATACCTTGAGAAAGGTCTCCACATACTGCAGCAGGTAGAGCCCACAGTCGCTGCTGTTGTCCTGCAGAGGAACTTTACAGTGTGAGCCTGTCATCTGGTCGGGGCCAAAGTCCCTCGATGACCCGCGGCGGACCTCCCATTCGGACTGCAGGTACCTAAAAGCGGGGATGAAACAGTTAGGCTGCTGTGGAAATGGACAAAGGCTGCAAAGAGTTCTTACTCACTCTCGTAACACTTTGAAGATGCGCTCGTGAAGAGACAGCTTAAGGGAGTCCATGACAAGAATACACGGCCTAAAATCAAGACAGGACATGTTCACGTCAAAGCTCCCAAAAAAGCAAATGCCTTTTTTTACCTTTCACAAATCATCTTTCTGCTGCAGGTCTGCTCTGTGCAGTTCTAGGAAAGAAAAGCAAGAAATTGAAGATTGTAGAAATCATGGTGTCATACATTTGAACTCACCACTTGAGTGGGAATGACTTCAGTGGAATCCTTTCCTGCAAGACAGGAAGTAAACATTACGAGACGTCAAAAGGGGGACAATGTGGCTAAATAGAGCAGATACCAGTCTCTGTGTTGCTTTGGTACAACGTGGACGGCGGCGCTGTAGCGTCAGTCGAGCTTCCTCCCACCTCCTCTTCCTTGGGCGACTCGCCCGTCTTGTTGTGGCTCCTTCCTGCCCTGACCTTCAGCGTGGGCTCCTCCAGTCCGGGGAAGCAAATGACCACCAAATACCAGTGAGCCCTTCAAAAGAAGACTATCATCATGACTGCAATGTTTGGGAGCATTAGTGTCGTCCGCCATGTTGGATGGCGACTTACTCCTGGTTGACAGGGACAAACAGGAAGTCCTTCTTGAAGATGTCCACGTGGCGTGTCCACGTCTTAACTCGCTGGTGACGCTTCTGCCTCTGACAGCTGAAAGCACAAGAATACAAAATGTATGACGGAGGTTTTATAAATGACTTTTTTGCTAAGATGGAAAGGTTGCTTTATTTAGATAGCTTTGCATATCTTGTCTGGGTTATTATTCATTTAGTCTTGTCAAGCGATTATATAATAAATTGATATAATAAATGACATAAAAAAAATATATACATATATTTATATAATGATATATTGTTGATTATGATTTAATTATTCTTTATCTCATGTAAAAAAATTACAAACACCCACAATTAGAGATATTTACATTCAATTTTATTAAAATATTAGATAAGATATATATTTAAACAAAAATAACTTTTACAGACTTAAACAGATGCAGTAGGTTTTATTTAGAAGAATAAAACATTAGGTCCATATAAAAAGTGTTAATTTGATTGACTTTCCTGACCACAGATCATGAACTTATTTATGAATGAATGAATGAATGAATGAATGAATGAATGATCTTTATTGTCATTGTGCATTACAGGTCCAACGAAATTTAGGTTGCTTCCCTGAGGTGCTTTGCATTTTAAAAAAAGAAGAAACCACACAATATACAGAAACAACACAATATACACAATATGCAATATACAATATGGCCTAAGACCACTCTAAGAGGCAATGTAAAAAACGAGACAGTAAAAAGTATAAGGTGACTGGTAAAACTGACTAGAGAGGAGTAATGCTGATTCCCAGTGTGCTGAGGGGGTGGGAGTCAGTATTTCCTACCTCCTATGCTGTGCAGGCTTTTTATTGTGGCTTAAATATGTAAATAAATATGGTAAATATTGTTCAGTTGGCATGTAACCACTGATTGCACAGTCCCGGATCGTGATTGACCGGTGGCTTCCTCATGTTGCACATGAGGGAGTTTTTATTTTTATTTTATCTTATTTTTACTTTTTTTTTTTACATTGCAGCTGCGTTTAGTGCAGTTATGGCCCAGGGTTAGAAACTGTTTTTGAATCTATTTGTGCGGGTTCGCATGGTTCTGAAACGTCTGCCGGAAGACAGCCGTTCGAAGTGGCTGTTGCCGGGGTGGGATGGGTCCTTGAGTATGTTGGCTGCCTTCTTCAGGCAGCGGGAGTTGTACAGTTCTTCCAGGGAGGTGAGGGCGCACCCGATGATTTTTTTTGGGCCGAGTTGACGACCCTCTGGAGAGTTTTCTTCTCTGCTGCTGTGCAGCTGCAGAACCATACGCAAATGCAGTATGTGAGGATGCTCTCCACAGAACAGCGGTAGAAGGACACCAGTAGATCCTGTCTCAGATGTTGATTCCTGAGTACTCTCAAGAAGTGAGCCTCTGCTGTACCTTCTTGACAATGGCCGTGGTGTTGGTCATCCAGGACAGGTCCTCCTCCAGGTAAACTCCCAGGAAGCGTAGGGGTGAGACTCTTTCCACACAGCCCCCATCGATGTACAGGGGCTGTATGGTAGTTTTTCTCCTCCTGCTGTCCAAGATCACTTCCTGGGTCTTGAGCTGGTTCAGCTTCAGGTTGTTCACCCTGCTCAACACTGCCAGCTGCTCCAACTCGTCTCGTCCACCCCAGAGATGCAGCCCATCACCGTTGTGTCATCTGCAAACTTTATGATGTGATTGCCGGTGGGTGGCTGTGAAGTCGTGGGTGTAGAGTGAGTAGAGCAGGGGGCTCAGCACGCAGCCCTGAGGTGAGCCGGTGTGGGTGCCCATCCTCACCCTCTGATGGCGGTCGGTCAGAAAGTCTTTAATCCAGAGACAGGTGGTGTTGGATATTCCTAAAGTCTGCTAGCTTGGTCACCAGTCTGTCAGGTAAAATGGTGTTAAATGCAGAGCTGAAATCTACAAAGAGCAGCCGTACATAGCCCCCCCCTCCATGTGGGACAATGGCGGAGTGGAGAGCTGAAGCGATGGCGTCCTCCGTAGAACTGTTGTCTCGGTAGGCAAACTGATGGAGGTCCAATGCGGGCGGTAGGGATGAGAGGATGTGGGTCAGGACCAGTTTCTCGAAACACTTCATTGTGATAGAAGTGAGTGCCACTGGTCGGTAGTCGTTCAGACAGCTGGCAGTGTTTTTCTTAGGGACCGGGATGATGGTGGAGGTTTTCAGGCAGGGTCGTATGGGTGCCTGGGACAGGGACCGGTTGAAGATGTCGGTGAGGACACCAGCCAGCTGATCAGCGCAGTCTCTCGGCACCCGTCCGGAGACGCCGGACCTCGGGTTCACAGCTTTCAGTGTGCGTCTGACCTCGTGCTCCGTCACTGAAAGGGTGAGGCTGCTGTGGTCTGCCGAGTGATGTGTGACTGCTGATTGACGTGTGGCTGTTGGGTGAGGTGTTACTACTGAGTGAGGTGTGACTGCTTCCGATGGTGTTACCTCAAAGCGGGCGTAGAAGGTGTTCAGCTCCTCTGCCAGCCGGCGGTCTCCCCTGCCGGCCGGGAGGTTGCTGGGCCTTTAGTTGGTCATGTGCTGGACCCCCTGCCATACCTTTCTGGAGTCATTGCTTTGGAAGCAGACCTCAA
Organism: Nerophis ophidion; assembly: GCF_033978795.1. NCBI lineage: Eukaryota > Metazoa > Chordata > Actinopteri > Syngnathiformes > Syngnathidae > Nerophis > Nerophis ophidion. Next base: position 31,969,353 of record NC_084629.1, on the reverse strand, counting down.
TCTTTGTTTTGTAGTCCTCCTTAGCCTCCCTGATACCACGCTTCAGGCTGGCTCTGGCAGTGCTGTAGAGCTCCCCGTCGCCAGATCTGAACGCGGTGTCCCTCTCCTTCAGCAGCCTCTGCACCTGTCTCTCGTCATCCACGGCTTTGTGTTGGGATATACTCGGACACGCTTATCTACAGTAACAGAGTCTGTGCAGTCTTTGATGTAGCCCAGTATCCTGATGTGTATTGCTCCAGGTCCTCGTCTTCAAAGACCTCCCACGCAGTGGTGTCAAAGCAGTCTTGCAGCTTTTCAGTGGCACCTTCAGGCCAGGTGTTGATGGTGTTTGTTGTGGTGGGAGCATGCTGGGATGAGTAGCAGGGATATGTGGTCTGACTGGCCCATAGTTTCATTTTATCCACCATCAGACTTATGAGGCACACGTGATTAAAACATTTTCCTACATGTACATATGCTATGATTATAAATATAATGTACATGTAAAATATATCACTATATTGATTATGCCGTATTTCCTTGAATTGCCGCAGGGCATATAGTATGCGCCAGCCTTGAATTACTGCCGGGTCAAACTCGCTTCCCAAAATAATTAGCGCATGCTTAGTATTACCGCCTGGTCAAACTTTTGACGTCACGAGTGACACTTCCCCTGTGATCATTTTCAAAATGGAGGAGGCTGATTTCAATACCGGTAATTTGAAATCAAATAAAGGAAAGAAAATTAAGAGCTATTCAGTAGGATTTAAGGTCCAAGCTTACATCACACTCAAATTTTTACTGCATACCTTTGGTAAGTGCTGAAGTGAGAAGGGGTTTTAAAATAATTAGCGCATGCTTACTTTTACCGCATGCCTTTGATAAGCGCAGTAGTGAGAAGAGGTTTTAAATTAATTAGTGCCCCGGCGGCAATTCAAGGAAATACGGTAAATATAATCTACATGTAAAATATATCACTAAATTGATTAGAAATATATTGTACATGTAAAAACATATCACTATGTTAATTATAAATATAATGTATCTGTGTTGGTCCTGCGATGAGGTGGCGACTTGTCCAGGATGTACCCCGCCTTCCGCCCGATTGTAGCTGAGATAGGCGCCTGCGCCCCCCGCGACCCCGAAAGGGATTAAGCGGTAGAAAATGGATGGATGGGATGGATGGAAGTAATAATATATCGCCATATGGATTATAAATGAAATGTAAACATTCTATATGTAATAATATGTCACTATATGTATTATAAACATATTGTACACATTAAAGGCCTACTGAAATTAGATTTTCTTATTTAAACGGGGATAGCAGGTCCATTCTATGTGTCATACTTGATCATTTCACGATATTGCCATATTTTTGCTGAAAGGATTTAAAAGAGAACAGCGACAATAAAGTTTGCAACTTTTGGTCGCTAATAAAAGAGCTTTGCCTTTACCGGAAGTAGCAGACGATGTGCGCGTGACGTCACCGGTGTGAGGGCTCCTCACATCCTCACATTGTTTATAATGTGAGCCACCAGCAGTAAGAGCAATTCCGACCGAGAAAGCGACAATTTCCCCATTAATTTGAGCGAGGATGAAAGATTGTGAAAGACTAGAAAAAAAAAAATTAAAGAAATTTTTAAAAAAAAGAAAAAAAAGGCGAGGGCAGTGAGAGAGATTCAGATGTTTTAGGACACATTTACTAGGATAATTCTGGAAAATCCCTTATCTGCTATTGTGTTGCTAGTGTTTTAGTGGGATTAAATAGTACCTGAAGTCGGGAGGTGTGGCCACGGGTATGTTGACGCCAGAGTCTCTGAGGGAAGTCACGGCAGCTGCATGGACGGCGCAAGCTCTGCTGATGTCTCCGGTAAGGGGCGACTTATTTCCACAATTTTCTCACCAAAAACTACCGGTTGACATGTAGTGGAGATCTATGTTCGCTTGACCGCTCTGATCCAGAGTTAAGCGTCATCTTCGGGAATTTTAAACAAGGAAACACCGGCTGTGTTTTTGTGGCTAAAGGCTCAAAGCTTCCCACCTCCATCTTTCTACTATGACTTCTCCATTATTAATTGAACAAATTGCAAAAGATTCAGCAACACAGATGTCCAGAATAATGTGTAATTATGTGAATAAAGCAAACTACTTATAGCTTGGATCGGGCTGGAAAATAATGTCCGCTACAACCGGTGACGTCAAACGCACGCGTCATCATACACGACACTTTGCGGGAAATTTAAAATTGCAATTTAGTAAACTAAAAAGGCCGTATTGGGATATGTTGCAATGTTAATATTTCATCATTGATATATAAACTATCAGACTGCGTGGTCGGTAGTAGTGGGTTTCAGTAGGCCTTTAATATACAGTACATGTAATATATCACTTTATTGATAATAAAAAATTATAATACAAGCATGTTTAACATATAGATACCTGATTCTGATGACTTGCATTGACTGGAATAAGAGTCTCAGAAGACTTGTGCACGCCAGCTTTCTGAGACTCTTTTTGTGTTAGCGCAGGCAGGATGAAGCGGCACTTTTATTGAGAAGATAGGAACTGAGCGGTTGGTCTTTAGAGTTTTGACAATGTCTGCTGAAATAAAAAGTATTCCTTGCCTTCCTGTCGGTCATTTTTCCTAATAATGATCTGGCAGTAGCCAGCGTCATCTCATAAAATCCTCGGGTGCCGTGAATGTCAATTAAGTGACGAATGTGACGTCATAATGAAGATTGATGATCACTAATTTTTCGGTCTATTTTTTAATGCCTGGCCGGCGATGGACTGACACACCCTCCACCATCGACCAGTAGCTCGCAATCAACGTAATGGGCACCCCTGAGCTAGAGATTTGACAGCGATAGTCATAAACATGTGGTCCCACAGTAAATTTTTGGGGTCCCACTTTTTTGTAACCGTTTTGAAAACAAATAATAAATGTATGCATTATCCTGTTACAATCCTCACATTCTATCTATATTGTGTTTTGGAAAAAGGTTGTTGTGTTTTGGAAAAAGGTTGTCAGAAACGCTACTTAATTCTTTAAAAAAAATAATACAAAAGAAAACACATTTTTATGCATATGTGAATGTATTCAGTTATAAACATTTATTCGCTTTCTTCTTCCTTCATGGATTTAAACTTCACCGCTGCCGACAGTTTTTTCTATATTTGTATTTAATAATTTGTAGGTGTATTTAATTCAGTATAAAAGTGTAAAAAGTTTTTTGCTTCAGTCATGAAATTATGATAATGGTGTGCCAGTGCATACATACATTTAACGCTTAAATGTCTAGAATTTACAACAACTTCAGATCTATCCATCAATTCTCAGGGTTTTTTTTTTTTTAAATGTTTTTTTGTTTGATTTCCGCCCTTTTTGTCAAAGAAAACTTTATTTTTTTATGGCAAACACACAAAATATGCAAACTCTTCCAAAAAAATATTTTTCAAAGTCGAATATTTGATTTGAAGTAATCGGAGCCTTGGATAGGTTAATAATTCATAAAAATATAGATTTGGATTCAATATTATGTTTTGAGCAATGACAGTTTTAAAGAAAACAAAACCAGCTTTGTTTTATTAGTCAACATTGCAACTTTTTCTAAATTACATGTTACCTGTAAGATTTTTATTCCACTTTTCTAATGTTTTTCTTTATTTTAATAGTATTTTTGAATGTGCCGAAGGGCATTAAAACATTAGCTGTGGGCTGCAAATGGCCTCTGGGCCACACTTTTGACACCCCTGCTATAGATAATAAAAAATTAAACCTGATAACGATAAAAAGCAGAGCCTGGCGACGCATGCGTGTTTATCATAACGCAAAGTCAGCATCTCTGCATCAGAAAACAATGATTACATCACTGTCAGCAACGCGAGTGACACTTCCTAACTTATCAGCCACTTCTCCATGAGATTCCTTTTGAACACTCCTCGCACATTAACACTTCAAAAGGGACATATTTGCCCCATTTGTTGACCTGCCTAGTATGTTTTTGGGGTGGAGGAGTCTGGTCGGGTGCTGGTTGGCTTGAAACTAAAAGCCAGCCTGTCTCCATCCTTGAACGATGTCGATCCAACGGGAGATAAAAATAAAGTTTCCATGGATTTACAAAGAGTAAAACAACTCATTTACTGAAGACATGGCATAAGATTAAGTTAAAAAGGTTGACTTTACACTCACCTTAACATTTACCATGAAGTCTTTTATTTGACAGCCCCTCGCAGTGTTGTTGTAAGAGTGCAAACTGAGGCAGTATTTGTTATTGACAAAACTTTCGGCGAATCAAAATTTAATCAAATGTGCCAGAAATGTCAGTACTTTGAAGACGACCAATAAAAACTCAATGAACGGGGACAGAAATTTGACGGTTGTCTTCTCCATGTCACGACACTGACATTGTCACAATAAACAAAAAAAAACACCGGCAGAAAGCGATAATCGATAAAAAAACAAAAAAACAAGCAGATTGGAGTTTTGACCTAGGGAAGGCAGGGTCGGTAAAAAAAAAGGTGCGTCCTTTCTGATTTCGATGCGTAAAAAGACACAAAAAGTGCGTTAACGGCAACACTGAAAACGGCTAACTCATTGTCGCTGGCGGGAGTGTCGCAAAGCCTATTTTGATGCGTCTTTTATCAATGTTGAGTGAAAAAAAGCAGCATGTTTACATTCAAACATACAGAAAATCCTCTTATAGTGTGTTTAAAAGCAGCACAGTGTTGTACAGCTTTGGAAATTACGTCATCAGAGGAGTACACGTCTCCATTTGTGCTGTGTGCACACAGGCTGAGCGGAGAGTTTTGGAACCCTACACGTTGGCCAGTGTTTGCAAAAGTCTGCGTTTTTAAGGACAAAAGCATGCGCTTGCATCTGGACAAGAGGTCTAAATGCAGAGATAGGTATGCCTTTAAGTATCCATGTTGGTGTGGACCTGAGTCAAGTGAGACAAGTCACAGGTACACCAAGACAATAACTTCATTGATTAAAAGTTAGATTAACCCCATTAAAAAATGCTGAATACAAGTCATTAATTCAGCGTCATTAATTTAGCACCTCTAGTTTAATTTTTCTATATTCGGCTCTCAGGGGTAAACATTTGAACTAATACTGAGGACAAACAAAAAACTTACGATTCAGTGATGCTGCCCTCGCTGGCGTTGTCCCGGCGTGTGAGCTGCTTGTAAAAGAAGCTGCTGAAGACGTGCGAGCGCTCGGCGATGGCCTGTGGCGATTTGTGGAGGAGGTATCTGAGTCAAGAAGACACACACGTTTGAGTGGGCACGGCATGAGAGACTTTGGCTTGAAAGTGGTCTGCCTCACTTAAGGAAAAAGTCGATGATGACGTCATTGAGGTACTGCCCGCTGTCCAGACACTGCAGGTCCTCCATGGTCACGGTGATGCCACCTTTCATGGGGGGCGGAGGGAACTGGATCAACCTGAGCACACGGAACCAAAAGAAAGTTGTACTTAAATTAGGACTTTCTTTTCCTGCAATATCATAACTGATTCTTGCAAAAATACAACTTTAACCTCCTTAGTCCTTTTATGAATGACTTAACTTGTAAAATTAGGACTTTATTCAAGTACAAATGAATGATAAGACATTGAATTTAAGGCCAAAGTCAGAAGGGGAGCAATGACAAGCAAAACCAACATCTGCAGTCTTAGGTCAGGGTGAAGAGGAGTAAACATCCCTGAGGAGAGACTGTGGTCTGTTGACATGATCACAATTTAGTCTCATCTAATCCTATATGTAAAATATTCTATTTGTATCCTATTTTATGATGTTCTTGTCTCATGTTACGCTTCTCCAAAAATGCCCGACAAAACAAAAAAAGGTTGCATGATTTGTTGCCTTTTTTGAAAAAAACAGCTTGGATAGGTCTGAGTAATGTTTATTGACTAAATTGGCGACTCTGATTCTTCCTGCTGGGTCTTCTTATTCTCTGTCAGAGCAGGTGGGTATTATGTGTGTTAAGAAGCAGAGTTACGATGCCATCTACTGTACGAAGTTGGAAAGACAAGCAACAATCCAGAAAGTGGTATTAAAATGTGTTTAAGGGGGAGGGGCCAACAGGTCACCAGAAATGAACCAAGGAAGTACAGTAGTACCTCAACTTACAAGCTTAATTGTTTCTGTCACGGAGCGCTTAACTCAAAACACTTGTACCTCAAATCAACGTATCAATGGGCACTGTCTTCCTGCCCATGGTTGAAAGGTCCGCCTCCGGCTAAGTGCTAAAGCTCACGAGTAAGAGCAGATGTTTTGGTCGCATCTTACAGGGTTCATGTGGCATTTGTTATAACGAGTCACGAGGACGCCTAATCCTGAATCTGCCTTGACCAAAGAATTACATTTTTTGCGTTTTAATCTTTTCCATCTTTGATAAACCAGTTAAATTTAAATGTTGGATGTGCTGAAACTTTGGCCACATAGTTGTTCTTTAAAATGGCACCTTGGCACTTTTTGCAAAGTTATTCCGAATAGGAGAGAAACATTTCCTTTTCATTTCCCCTTTGCCCATATTGGTCTCCCATTGTAAAACATATTTTTAATATACTGAAAATCTAACATGTTATAATGTTTTCACCGCATATATTGAATGAATCTAACTAAGCATCTCCCTTTGACAATTAAGGAAAATTGTTTTGGGTGTAATTACACTTCTCAACCTCTAGTTAATGCGAGGGACATAGATCCCAAGCATCCATCCATTTTCTACCGCTTATTCCCTTCGGGGTTACAGGGGGCGCTCTCAACCTCTAGTTAATGCGAGAGACATCCATCCATTTTCTACCGCTTATTCCCTGGATGCAAGAGACATATAAAGTGTTTTTGCATAGTTGATCATACAAATTGAATAATCTTCCAACCAGCAACTTCAATACAATAATTATGAAAGACTGTTGTTATTGCTAGAAAACGTTGTGTGAATGTGGTTTTGAAGAATTGAATTGTGCCAATTGTCAGTGTATGTGCAATGGCACCACTAAACCACACAGATTATGTGGTGGTTATGTAACTTCAAATGCATGGAATCATCAACGTTATTTGACGTTAAAACGAATGTTCAGTTTTACCAAAAATGCAAATGCTATTATTATAAAAAAATAAAAGAAAATTACCTTTGTGTGTCTGTAAAATTAAAACAACTAGCCCTTCTCTTTATTCATTGGACGTGTGGCTGAGAAAGTTCATGCAAGGGAATGTTTGAAGCAGGATCAATGTGTCAGCGTCAGCTCATTTTAGTTGAACTATGGACTGTAGTACATTCGAAAAGTATTCACAGCACTTCACTTTTTCACATTTTGTTATGTTACAGCCTTATTTCAAAATGGTATACATGTTCTCAAACTTTTACAGACAATACCTCCTAATGACAAAGTGGTCGTTTATTTTTTATTTTTGCAAATTGATAAAAATAAAAAAAAATCACATGTACATAAGTATTTACAGCATTTGCGCAATACTTTGTTGATACACTTTTGGCAGAAATTACAGTCTGAAGTATTTTTGACTATAATGCTACAAGTTTGGAACACTTTCCTTAGGGCAGTTTTGCCCATTCCTCTTTGAAGCACCTCTTGTGCTCCATCAGGTTGAATGGGAAGTCTTGGTTTTCATCTAAGATGTCTCTGTACATACCTACATTTGTATTTCCCTTTATCCTGACTTGTCTCACAGTTACTGAAAACCATCCCAACAGCATGATGCTGCCACCACTTCACTGTAAGGATGGTATTGGCATGGTGATGAGCGGTGCCTGGTTTCCTAAGAACAGGAAGCCTGACATTCACGGCAAAAAGTTCAATCTTTGTTTCGTCAGACCAGAAAATTTAGTTTCTCATGGTGTAATATACTTTCAGGTGCATTTTGGCTAACTTTTTACAAAACAATGGCTAACGTCTGGCCACTATTAAAGGCTGTAATCACCTCAAAGAAAGTATTCCAGTTTGCAACAAATTTTTGCATATTTAGTTTTTTAACTAAAACATACAAAAACATTACAAATACTCACAACGTAAATTATGGACTAAAAGCCACTACTTTTTTCCTCTGCTTTGAACCATATGGCTTGTAAAACGGTGCAGCTAATTTATGGATTTTTCTTCGCTAATGGCAAAAATGCAAATAGTTTTCATTGAACACCAGCAGAGACAATGAAGGGTGCGAGTATTGTTTGTGCTATGGCGCCATCTTTTGGACAAGTTCACTCACTGCAGGTGCTGCGGGGTGAAGGTCTACAGCAGGGGTCTCAAACTCAATTTACCTGGGGGCCACTGGATGCAGAAACTGGTTGAGGCTGGGCCGCGAGAAAAGATTTCTTAAAAAAATCTAACATGCACTTTTTAATGAATTCAGCTTCTATGAATGGCTTTCCCGCCCTAGCAACATACTTGCCAACCCTCACGATTTTTCCGGGAGACTCACAAATTTCAGCGCACCTCCCGACAATCTATCGGTGCAACCATTCTCCCGAATTTGTCCCAATTTTCACCCGTGCCGCGACTGTACTGCCTTTAACGTCGTCTACAACAGTGGTTCTCTTTTTTCAGTGATGTACCCCCGTGAACATTTTTTTAATTCAAGTGCCCCCTAATCAGAGCTAGAAAAAAAGAGATGAAGTAAAATACAGCACTATGTCATCAGTTTCTGATTTATTAAATTGTACAAAGCCCGTTTCCATAGGAGTTGGGAAAGGGTGTTAGATGTAAATATAAATGGAATACAATGGTTTGCAAATCCTTTTCAACCCATATTCAGTTGAATGCACAAAAAAGACAAAATATTTGATGTTCAAACTCATAAACTTGATATTTTTTTTGCAAATAATAATTAACTTTGAATTTCATGGCTGCAACATGTGCCAAAGTAGTTGGAAAAGGGCATGTTCACCACTGTGTTACATCACCTTTTCTTTTAACAACACTCAATAAATGTTTGGGAACTGAAGATGGCGCCCCCCGTGGCTGACGTCTTTGCGTCATCCTCCTGACAACATTTACGTTTTTTGTTCATTTTAGTACTAATTTGCATCCTAAATGCAAAGCTTTTGCACGCAACAGTGAGATATAACAGAGATGCACTTTTGGACATCGGAAAAGCTCACCATGAGCTCACTTATAGCCTGACGGACTTAAACTTTCTTCTACGACGAGAGCCAGCTAACCACAAAACATCAACAAGGCGGCGGGGAAACGAGCGGGGCTACATGCTAGGTCAAAGGCTAGAGCTACACGACCACCATTGCCTAAACTGCTGCTAGCTAACGTGCGCTCGCTCGACAACAAGCTGGGTGAGCTGAGAACCAGGATTACATCCCAGTGTGAACTGAGAGAATGCTGTGCTCTTGATTTCACGGAAACCTGGCTTTCGGACAGCATCCCAGACTCTGCTATCCAGCTAGCAACACACTCAGTCTACTGCGGAGACCGGACAAAGGTTTCAAGAAAGGCGAGAAGCGGCGGCGTCTGTGTTTACGTGAGTAACCGCTGGTGCTCGGACGTACAGGTGGTTTAAAGACACTGCTCGGACAACATTGAGTTTTTGATGGTGAAATGCAGACCTTTTTACCTGCCAAGGGAGTTCAGTGCAGTGTTAATTCTGTCTGTGTACGTCCCGCCATGGGCGGACTCCACAACAGCGCTGAAGCTGCTGCATGATGTCATCAGTAAACAAGAGACCGCGCACCCTGATGCTGCGGTCTCTTGCTGAGGATTTTAACCACCGCAACCTAAAGAGTGTCCTCCCGAAATACCATCAATATGTGAACTTTCCCACAAGGGAAAAATACTCTCTGGACCAAGTTTACTGCAACGTGAGGGGAGCCTACAAGGCTGTACCCAGACCACACTTTGGACTATCTGATCACATCTCAGCTTTTCTATATCCAGCGTACAGTACAGGCAGCGCCTCAAGCAAGCCCCCCCAGTGATAAAAACTGTTCAAGTGTGGAATGAAGACACTGAACTAGTGCTTCAGGACTGCTTTGGGAGTACAGACTGGGACATGTTCAAAACTACTGCTCAGAGGGATGATGGTACTGTGGACAGAGAGGAATATGCTTCCAGTGTAACTGGCTACATCAGCACATGTGTGGAAAAAATTGTTCCCACAAAACCAAAAACCCTGGATTAACTGTGATATTCGGTCCAATCTACATGCCCGCTCCACTGCATTTGTCTCAGACAACGCTGAGGACTACAAGAAGGCCAGATATGACCTGCGTAAATCCATCAACAAGGCCAAGGGACAATACAGACAAAAGCTGGAGGAATTCTCATCCACCACAAATTCCCGGCGCATGTGGCAAGGCCTGGAACACATCACAGACTACAAGCAGGGGAACAGGGGGGTCACAAACAGTCAACGATCTCTGCCAGATGAGCTGAATGAGTTCTACGCCCGCTTCGAGGTCCTCAACACCAACCAACAGAGAGGGGTTCTGACCACGGAGCGCATGCAGGACCCACCACTCACTGTGACAACAGCAGAGGTAAGTACAGTTCTGAGGAGAACAAACCCACGGAAGGCAGCTGGCCCAGACAACATCCCTGGCCAGGCCCTCAGGGTGTGTTCATCAGAGCTGGCTGACGTACTTGCTGATATATACAACTTGTCACTAGCACAAGCTGTTGTGCCCACCTGCTTCAAGACCACCACCATCTTGCCCCTGCCAAAAAAAAACACTGTGGACTGTCTGAATGACTATCGCCCTGCTGCACTCACCCTAATAGTGATGAAGTGCTTCGAGAGGATAGTCATGTCACACAACAAGAAGACCATCCCAGACACACTGGACCGTCTACAGTTTGCCTACCAGCAGAACCGGTCAACTGAGGATGCAGTCAACACCTTTATCCACACCACCCTCACCCACTTAAGAGGGCAAGGACACCTATGCCAGGCTATTATTCATCGACTACAGCTCTGCTTTTAACACGGTCATCCCACAAAAACTCACTGCTAAACTCCTCACTGTTGGTCTGACACCAACTCTCTGTGACTGGGTCCTGAACTTTCTCACAAATCGGCCCCAGTCAGTCAGAATCGGCAACCAGACATCAGGCACAAAGGTTCTAAGCATATGGACCCCCCAAGGCTGCGTGCTGAGCCCTCTACTGTACACCCTCTTCACAAGACTGTGGCCTCCCAGAAAAACACCGGTATCATCAAGTTTGCGGATGATACTACGGCCGTCGGATTGATCACCGGGGGAGCTGAGGCAGCGTACAGAAGGGAGGTAGCGGAACTGGTGGCCTGGTGTCAGGATAATAATCTCTCCTTGAACACAGACAAGACTAAGGAGATGATTATTGACCCACGGAGAAGGAGTGCACAGTACACACCTTTGTACATAGGGGGGACAAAGGTGAACAGGGTGAAAACCTTTAAATTCTTCGGGACCCACATCAGCAAGGACCTCCCGTGGGATCACAACACCCAACAAACAATAAAGAAAGCCCAGCAGCGATTGTACTTCCTAAGAAGGCTGAGAAAATTTGGTATGCCACCCAAAATTCTCAGCAACTTCTATAGAAGTATGGTTGAGAGTGTCCTTACCAGCTCAATCACGGTCTGGTATGGAAACTGCACAGCTAAGGACAGGAAGGCACTCCAGCGAGTGATTAAAACTGCTCAGTACATATCAGGAGCAGCCTTCCCCTCACTACAGGACATGTACTCTACCAGGGCCACCAGGAGAGCTCACAACATCATAAAGGACAGTACACATCCCCAGCACAGTCTCTTCAGCTTCCTACCATCAGGCAGACGATACAGGAGCCTGAAATCCAGGACTACGAGACTGACAAACAGTTTCTACCCACAGGCCATCAGGCTTGTGAATGCTAACTTGTGAATGCTAGCTCCCCCCATCCCCGTCTTTACTTTTGTCTTTTTGAACAAAAGACAGCTACCTTGACCACCCCCGAACTGTGAACCATCACTGTAGAGTCCTTTCACATTTGATCACAAAAGACACTTTTAAACTGCTGCTGTGACCCAAGGTCACCTCCATATTTTTACTGTTGACTGTCAATCAGAATGTGCAATAATGTTATATTACTTACTGTGCCTTAAATATACTTTTTATTTTTAGCTAAGTATCGTGCGACTTGTTGAAGGGTGGACTAGCAAAGTAAGATTTTCATTGTACGGCAAACTGTCTGTTTAACTGTGCATATGACAAGAAATAATCTTGAAACTAATTGTTGAAGCTTTGAAAGTGGAATTCTTTCTCATAATTGTTTTATGTAGAGCTTCAGTCGTTCAACTGCTGTCGTATTTTACGCTTCATAGTGGGCCACACATTTTCGACAAGTCTGGACTGCAGGCGGGTCAGGAAAGTACCTGCACTCTTTTTGTTACGAAGCCACGCTGTTGTAACACTTGTCTTGCTGAAATAAGGAGGGGCGTCCATGATAACGTTGCTTGGATGACAACATATGTTGTTCCAAAACTTGTATGGACCTTTCAGCATTAATGGTGCTTTCACAGATGTGTAAGTTACCCATGCCTTGGGCACTAATACACCCCCATACCATCATTGATGCTGGCTTTTGAACTTTGCGCTTATAACAATCCGAATGGGTATTTTCCTCTTTGTTCTGGAGGACACCGCATCCTCTGTTTCCAAATATAATTTGAAATGTGGACTCGTCAGACCACAGAACACCTTTCCACTTTGCATCAGTCCATCTTAGGTGAGCTCGGGCCCAGCCAAGCCGGCGGCGTTTCAGGATATTGTTGATAAATGGGTTTAGGTTTGCATAGAAAAGTTTTAACTTGCACTTACAGATGTAGCGACCAACTGTAGTTACTGACAGTGGTTTTATGAAGTGTTCCTGAGCCCATGTGGTGATATCCTTTACACACGGATGTCGGTTTTTGATGAAGTACTGCCTGAGGGATAGAAAGTCCGTAATATCATCGTTTACATGCAGTGATTTCTCCAGATTCTCTGAACTTTTTGATGATTTTACGGACCGTAAATGGTAAAATCCCTAAATTCCTTGCAATAGCTCGTTGAGAAATGTTGTTCTAAAACTGTTCGAAAATTTGCTTACAAAGTGGTGACCCTCACCCCATCTTTGTTTGTGAATTACTTAGCATTTCATGGAAGCTGCTTTTATACCCAATCATGGCACCCAACTGTTCCCAATTAGCCTGCACACCTGTGGGATGTTCCATATAAGTGTTTGATGAGCATTCCTCAACTTTATCAGTATTTATTGCCACCTTTCCCAACGTCTTTGTCACGTGTTGTTGGCATCAAATTCTAAAGTTAATGCTTATTTGCACGAAAACAAATGTTTATCAGTTTGAACATCAAATATGTTGTCTTCGTAGCATATTCAACTGAATATGGGTTAAAAATGATTTGCAAATCATTGTATCCCGTTTATATTTACATCCAACACAATTTCCCAACTCATATGGAAAAAGGGTTTGTATAACAGTGCAAAATATTGCTAATTTGTAGTAGTCTTTCTTGAACTATTTGGAAAAAAAGATATAAAAATAACTAAAAAACTTGTTGAAAAATAAACAAGTGATTCAATTATAAATAAAGATTTCTACACATAGAAGTAATCAACTTAAAGCGCCCTTGTGGAAGTCTTCCTCTTCCCCTCCGGATTCCTAGCGGATCACTGGGACCACAACACTTGATACCCCGCGTCTTTACCAGAACAGTTTTTATTTTACATTCACATTCGTTTCCAAAGTCCCTCTCTTTCTGCTCTCGGCAATCGGGTTTATTTTTCTACAGTGTTCACTCTCTCTGCTTTTCAGCCTCTGTCTCTGGCCCTGCTAATAAAGGGAACAGGTGATTAGATAACTCGTTCCAGCTGAGATTATCCACTCACCTGTTGGCTGCTTCATGGCCGGCCCTGCACACACCCCGCCCGCAGGGGACGCGCGACCACGCCCCTCCACAGGCCTCCACCGCCAGACTCAGGCCGGACACCCGTCCGGCCGCACCAACTCCCCCCACCCCCCACAGCGGGGCGAGAGAGGAAGTCGGCCACGGCCATCCGCGCGCCCGGCCTGTGGACCACCCGGAAGTTGTAGGGCTGCAGTGCGATGTACCACCGGGTGATCCGCGCATTGGCGTCCTTCATTCGGTGGAGCCACTGCAGAGGTTTGTGGTCCGAGCAAAGACTGAAGGCCCGCCCCAGCAGGTAATAGCGGAGGGCCCCGATCGACCACCGGATGGTGAGACACTCCCTCTCTACGGTGCTGTACCTCGCCTCCCGGTCTGACAACTTCCGGCAGATGTACAGCACGGGGCGGTCGACGCCCCCCACCTGCTGGGTCAGCACAGCCCCCAGTCCCCGGCTCGACGCGTCCGCCTGCAGACAGAAGGGAATATTAAAGTTTGGCATGTGCAGTACCGGTTCCTCGCAGAGTGCTGTTTTTACCTCCTCGAACCCCCGCTGGCACTGCTCCGTCCACTGGACCAGCTCCGGGGCACCCTTTCGGGTGAGGTCAGTCAGTGGGCTGGTCAGGTCCGCGAACCGGGGAATGAACCGGCGGTAGTAGCCCGCCAGTCCCGAAAACTGCCTCACCTCTTTTTTTTCGTCTTGGGGGGTGGACAGGCCGCGATCGCCGCCGTCTTGTCGACTTGTGGCTGCAGCCTTCCCCCCCCAAGTGGTACCCCAGGTACTGTATTTCCCTCCGCCCAATTGCGCACTTGGCCGGGTTGGCGGTGAGCCCCGCCCGCCTCAGGGACTCGAGCACTTCCCCCACCTGCCGCATGTGCTGTTCCCAGATGCCACTGTGAATGATGACATCATCCAAGTATGCAGCCGCGTACGCCGCATGGGGTCGCAGCACTCGGTCCATGAGGCGCTGGAACGTGGCAGGCGCACCGAACAAGCCGAACGGAAGTGTCACAAATTGGTACAACCCGTCCGGAGTGGAAAAGGCCGTTTTTCCTCGGGACTCTGGCGACAAGGGAATCTGCCAGTAGCCCTTGGTCAAATCCAGTGTCGAAAAAAACCGAGCTGCGCCTAGCCGATCCAGGAGCTCGTCGACCCGGGGCATTGGGTACGCGTCAAACCGTGATACCGCATTTACCTTGCGGTAATCCACACAGAACCGTATAGTCCCATCCTTCTTCCCTACTAAGACGATGGGGCTACACCAGGCACTGTGGTATTCTTCTATTACCCCCATCTCAAGCATGTTTTTTAATTCTTCCCGAACTACTTTGCGTTTGTGTTCGGGCAGCCGATATGGCCGAGATCGCACCATAATCCCCGGGCTGGTTTCAATGTGATGTTGTATGAGATTCGTTCGTCCGGGCCGCGTGGAGAACACGTCAGAGAAGCTCCGCTGCAACTTGGCAACATCTTCCTTCTGCGCCCCCGTGAGCTGTTTGTCACAGAGAAGATGAGGGGGCGGGCCAGAGTGCGGGATCTTAGGGCCCAGCTCCTCCTCCTCTCTCACTACCGTCACCATGGAGACAGCTCCTCCTCCTCTCTCACTATCGTCACCATGGAGACAGGCTCGGCCTCCCTCCATGCCTTCAGCAAGTTCAGATGATAAATCTGCGTGTCTCCGCGTCGGTCGGAGCGCCGAACTTCCTAATCAACATCACCTAATTGCCGTGTGACCTCAAAGGGTCCTTGCCACTTTGCAAGTAATTTGGAGCTTGAGGTTGGGAGCAATACAAGCACCTTTTCTCCCGGTGCAAATTTGCGCAGTTGGGCCCCTTTGTTGTACGTGCGCTGTTGATGCTCTTGGGCATGGAGCAATTTTATACGTGATAAGTGCGCCACCTGGTGGAGTTTTGCCCGCATGTCCATGACGTATTTAATTTCGTTTTTGCTGGAGCTTGGACTTTCCTCCCAGCTTTCCTTAATGATGTCCAGCACTCCGCGAGGCCTCCGGCCATATAGTAGCTCGAAAGGTGTAAAACCTAGGGAGGTCTGGGGTGCCTCCCGCATCGCAAACATTAGGGGCTCCAACCACTTATCCCAATTGTGCTTGTCCTCGTGCATGAACTTACGGATCATGGTTTTTAGCGTTTTATTCAAACGCTCCACCAGCCCATCCGTTTGGGGATGATAAACGCTGGTGCGGATGGCCGTGATTCCCAGTAACCCGTATAGTTCTTTTATCGTGCATGACATGAAGGACGTGCCCTGGTCGGTCAGGATCTCTTTCGGGATCCCGACCCGGGAAATGACCGTGAAGAGTGCTTGCGCCACACTCTTGGCTGAGATGGAGCGCAACGGCACTGCTTCGGGATACCGCGTTGCGTAATCCACCAGGACTAACACAAAGCGGTATCCCCGTGTGCTCGCAGAAAATGGTCCGATGAGGTCCATCCCAATTCTTTCGAACGGGACCTCTATGAGTGGTAATGGGCGCAAGGGGGCCTTCGGGATGGCCGCCGGGTTCACCAGCTGGCAGTCCGGACAGGCCGCGCACCACCGGCGCACGTCTGCCCGGAGGCCTGGCCAATAGAATCGGACCATGACCCGATTAAGTGTTTTATCATACCCCATGTGACCAGATAGCGGGTTAAGATGGGCCGCCTGGAAAATCATTTCCCGGCGTCCTTTTGGCACCAACAATTGGGTGTGTTCCTCCCCGGTCTGAGTGTCACGGGTCACTCGGTATAACCTATCGCGAATAATTGAAAAATGGGGGAACACCCGCGCTTTCCCCTGGTGCACCAGCTGACCGTCGATGAAATCCACCTGGTCCCAGGCCGCACGCAAGGTTTCATCGCGGGACTGCTCAAGGGGAAAACCCTCCTTAGGTTGCCATCGGAGGGCCGGGGGGGCCTGCCGCACATCCCCCCCGGTTCCCGCTCGGCCGTCCCCGGTGAAACTGCGTCGCCACTGAGAGCCACGCGGATGCTCCCCTCTCCTACAGCCCGTGAACGCATCCCCACGCATTGCGCTACTAGCTGGTTAAACCCTGGCCAATTCGTTCCTAAAATTATGGGGTGCGTGAGGTGCGCGCTGGCGGCAACCTTGACACTATGCTTTTGGCCTTTATATTGAATTTCCACTGGCAAAATCGGGTACTCGTGCACATCCCCATGAATACACCTAATTTTACCCCGTGTTGCGTGCCTCAACACCCCGGATCGAACCAAGTTTTGGTGGATCATGGACTGTTTGCAGCCCGAATCCACCATTGCCCGGTATACACTCCCTTGTACCCTTACCGGGACACAGTATGTCTCCCCTGAATCGGGGGCGGGTGCTGGAGGCCCGACAACCTGTAACACCTGCCCCACCTCCATCATGGAGCACTCCCGGCGTACATGCCCAGGTTGGCCGCACTCCCAGCACACCGGCCCTGGGGTTCGAGGCGCCATCTGCGAGGGAAGCCCTCCATATCCAGCGCCGGTACCCTGCAATGCACAAGCAGAGGAAATGAGATGACCCCGTGAACCCCCCCTTGTTGTGTGTCTGTGGGTGCGTGAATGGGTGCGGGTGTGTGTGCTTTGGCATTGTTCTTCTGAGTGGGGAACCTGCTCCTTGGTTCCGGGTGGCTCGGCCGTGCGGGTGCGCTGCTCCAGGGAAGTTCCTTCCGGCGGTGTGACTCGTCGACAGGGTGCTGGTGTAGGCCTTTCGGCCACTTTTACCGTCGCCTCCTTCTGGACAGCCAGGTGGTCCTCCGCCAACTTTACCGCCATCATCACGTCCTGGGGCCGGTGGTACCTCACCCATGCGGCGGTCCTGGTCGGGATGGCATCAATAAATTGCTCGAGGACAATCAACTCGAACATTTGACTGTCTTGCCCATTTGGTTGTAGCCACCGGGTGGCCGCGTCCCTCTGTTGCTGCGCCAGCACGAATGGGCGGTCATTTGGACCCAACCGCAGAGCGCGGAACCTCCGCCGGTGGTCTTCTGGATTGCTGCCAACCCGATCCAGTATGGCGCGGCGCAGGTTCGGGTACTGCATCCGGGTGGCCGCTGGGAGACTCAGGGCCGCCCGCTGCGCCTCCCCCGCCAGGAGTGGGAGCAGTTTCATTCCCCACTCCTCCTCTGGCCACCTGCACGCTGTTGCTGTGGCCTCGAACACCTCAAGGTACGCTTGAGGGTCCTCCCCGTACCTGAGTCTACTCTGTCCATTAGGGCCTGCAGTAGTTGGGTCTGCTGCTGGCTCGCTGCCGATACCTCCGCCAGCACTCGTCCGAGCGCCTCTAGGGGTGTTGTGGTCGACATTTTCTTGGTCCTTTGTAGTTGGGCCCCACTGTGGAAGTCTTCCTCTTCCCCTCCGGATTCCTAGCGGATCACTGGGACCACAACACTTGATACCCGCGTCTTTACCAGAACAGTTTTTATTTTACATTCACATTCACATTCGTTTCCAAAGTCCCTATCTTTCTGCTCTCGGCAATCGGGTTTATTTTTCTACAGTGTTCACTCTCTCTGCTTTTCAGCCTCTCAGTCTCCTCTGTCCTCACGAAGAAGGGCCCCCCTCATGGTCTCCGGCCCCTCTTAATAAAGGGAACAGGTGATTAGATAACTCGTTCCAGCTGAGATTATCCACTCACCTGTTGGCTGCACACACCCCGCCCACAGGGGACGCGCGACCACGCCCCTCCACAGCCCTCTTAGGGGATTGTAATAGAGATTCCTCTGGATTCAGGAACTTAATTCTAAACATTTCTTCACAAAAAAAGAAATCTTTAACATTAATATTTATGCAACATGTCCATAAAAAGTCTAGCTGTCAACACTGAATGTTGGATTGTTGTATTATTTTTTTCACAGTTTATGGAATTACATTAATGTTTGTTGAAGTATTATTCAATAAATAATTTTATAAATGTTTTAAGAATTGCTGCTATTTTTTTATAATATTTTTAATAGATTTCACTTGCCCCTTGGCATACCTTCAAGTACCCCCAGGGGTACGTGCACCCCCTGAAGAGAACTAATGTTCTAAAACATGTCATCACGTTCCCTTTTACATCACACAACCAGCCTGCCTGGCTCAAGCCTCATACATACTGTATGAGGCTTGAGCATACTCACGTAAGTGGCTGCAAGACGTACTTGGTCAACAGCCATACAAGTCACACTGAGGGTGGCCGTATTAACAACAAATACGCGCCACACTTTGAACCCACACCAAACAAGAATGACAAACACATTTTGGGAGAACATCCCCACCCTAACACAACATAAACACAAGAGAACAAATACCCAGAACAACTCGCAGCCCTAACTCTACCGGGCTACAATATACACCACCTCAACCGACGCAAGTAGGGAGGGTGGGGGTGGGGGGTTTGGTGGTAGCGGGGGTGTGTATATTGTAGCCCGGAAGAGTTAGGGCTGCATGGGATCCTGGGTATTTGTTCATTCTTGTTTGGTGTGGGTTCACAGTCTGGGACATATTTGTAACAGTGTTAAAGTTTTTTTTTTTACAGTGTAGCTGTTGATCAAATATTTCTTGCAATTACATATATGCATTTTAAATAGCCGGATGCAACATTTATCTGGGCTTGCACGCTGTCTGTACAGAATGTAAATTGCACTAAAGGTAGTGCCGTTGTGGCACCCCCTGAATATTGTTGATTGGGTGAAAATCGACAGGATTTCAAAAGAATGGATGCCATGTAATTCAGGGGTCTACCGGGAAAATTGGGAGCGTTGGCAAGTATGACGCTGTCAAGCGCCGTTCACATTAAACTTAAATTGTCATATCAAAGTGTGGGCCGCTAAACAACGTCTCGCGGGCCGAAATTGGCCCGCGTGCCGCATGTTTGAGACCCCTGGTCTACAGTATTTCCTTCCTTCCTATTAGTTCTTCAACCGGAAGTACAGCTGCCGTTTGGTCTTCTCGTCATGCATTGTGTTTCTACTCGTAAGGATTATTTATTTATCCCTCCAAGCAACGTTTCTACGTTTCACAATATAACTAAAACTATTTATACTTCCCATGTGTATTGAAAGGAGTGTTTTCATGCATATTTGTACATGCTATCTTGACGTAATTTTGTTGGCATTGTTACCATTAGATAGGTCTGAAGCTGTTGAAGTAAAGCATTGAAAGTGTATTTAAGACTTATAACACTTTTTTGAGTGTGTCTGTTGCTTAGGAGGTTTAATGTAGTTTAGAATTAAGGCGACTCAAGGGTTAAACTCAAATCTTTGTTTGCAACTTAAAAAACATCTCTAATCTCCCAAAACTCCTAAATTGAGGAACTACAGTATAGGACAGTGGTTCTCAACCTTTTTTCAGTGATGTACCTCTGTGAAAATTTTTTGAATTCAAGTACCCCCTAATCAGAGCAAAACATTTTTGGTTGAAAAAAAAAGATAAATAAGTAAAATAAAGCACTATGTCATCAGTTTATGATTTATTTAATTGTATAACAGTGCAAAATATTGCTCATTTGTAGTGGTCTTTCTTAAACTATTTGGAAAAATAAAAATACCTAAAAACTTGTTGAAAAATAAACAAGTAATTCAATAATAAATAAAGATTTCCACGCATAGAATAATCATCAGCTTAAAGTGCCCTCTTTGGGGAATGTTATAGAGATCCATCTGGATTCATGAACTTAATTCTAAACATTTCTTCACAAAAAAAGAAATATTTAACATCAATATTTATAGAGCATGTCCACAAAAAAATGTAGTTGTCAACACTGAATTGTTGTATTTTTTTTCACAGTTTATGAACTTACATTCATATTTTGTTGAAGTATTATTCAATAATTATATTTCTAAAGGATTTTTGAATTTTTGCTATTTTTAGAATATTTTAAAAAATCTCACGTACCCTTTGGCATACTTTCAAGTACCCCCATTTGAGAACCACTGGTAAAGGAAACGCTGACAATGACATAACTTACCTTTTTCCCAGGCTTTGATGTTTATATTTAACCCAGGAGGAGTCAGGTGTGCACATGGAGATCACGTATGATTCTTTGCTTCTCCGTCGGCACAGTGTGTACAGAGGAACATTTTCCTCCTTGTCCTCCTGGAACAGGACAAAGGTTTAAGTAATGTAGGTCTGGGAGTCCAAGAAGAGGCCCACAAACCTTGTTGGGCTGCTGAGCTTCAAGTTCTTTCTGCTCCTCTTCTGGACGAGGCTGCCCTTCAGTGGTGGTCTGCACTTCCTGCATGGATGTCTTCTCCATATTCAGTAGCAGCTGCACGTCAGAGGCACCCAGCTCCAGTGTGGGTTCTGCCTCTGGTGACGTCTCTGTTTGTGTTTCGGCCTCTTTGCTGCTTGCCCTTGAATCCGAAAATGGACAAGGTGGGGCCGAGTCTGATGTGGATTCTGTGGTCTCCACGCCGAGCCGTCGCAGCAAGAGGGGGTCTCGAGCGCTTCTTTTGATCAGCTCCAAACTTTCATCCAGCGACAGAGTCGGACTGATGTAGTCCTTCAGGTGGAGCCCATCGACGGAGGTGTCGTCGTTAGCCAAACAGTGAAGACAGTCGAGTTCCAGGAGAGAGCGCAGTAACGCGCCCTCCATGCCCACCAGGGGGTCCTTTAGACTCAGCACGATGAAGGGACTCACAGTACCTACATTAGGAAACCATCATCACCATGGAGAACTTGAAGTGTTAACAGATCGCACGTCTCACCACTGCTCAAGGCTCCATCCTGTTCAGCACTCAGGTGAAAGAGTGCCTTCTGTGTTGCTACCGCCGCACTTTGTGTCACGCAGATTAAAAGCACGGCGCCCACGTCGCCCTCCCAGGAAAGACCCCTGGATGCCAGATCCTCTAACTCCCAAATGCTGTACCTCCTCATCTCCTTGCGCTCCAACGTCACAGTCACCTCAGATTGGTGGTTTTCGTCTGAGGTCGAGAAGAGAGGCGACATAAGGCTTGTTTTATCACAGCAGCCATTTTTCTTGCGTGTTGAAGTCATAAAATACAAAACTTTACCTTTCAAAGGTATGATGATTTTTTGATTTGCTATCTGCAGAGAGAAAGACGTATTGAATCAAGTTAATCTCTTTATGGTTCTTTAGGGTTTAGACAAAAGACATCAGCTGACATACACATGTAATATTAGAATGTATTTAGTTTGTTGAGCGGCACAGTAGAACAGGGGTTAGTGCAGGTGCCTCACAATACGAAGGTCCTGAGTAGTCCTCGGGATTTTTCTGTAAGGAGTTTGCATGTTCTCCGCATGACTGCGTGGGTTCCCTCCGGGTACTCTGGCTCATGGATGGATTTAGTTTTTTTTAATAACTAAAGAAAATATTAACGATAAGTTATTATTTGCTATCATTTTATTGAAAGTATATTATTTAATTGTATAATACAAATTAAGACATGTAATAAACATACAATATTACTTATTAATTACGTACAATTAATATAACACTAATATATTTGCTAAACAAAACCATATTAAAAGAATAATTAAGGATGTAGGGGCTGCTATGTTGCAATACACAAGTATACTGTGTGCTTTATATTTTATAGGTGTGTGACAACTCATGATTTGCTTCCGATTTTGGGACGATCATTCAATTCAACATAATTCTCACAATTTATTATTTTGTATAAAAATTAATAATAAAGATAATAAAACCTTTTGAAAACAGGTTAGAGGTTACAAAAGCTCCTTCTAGCTGCTGACATATTGAAAGATATGCACAGCAAAGACCTATAAAGAATATATATGTACATATACATACACATGTACATATACATACATGTACATATTAGAGTTAGACTTCCTTTTTATTGTCATTCAAATTTGAACTTTACAGCACAGATAAGAACGAAATTTCGTTACATAAGCTCATGGTAGTGCAGGATAAAAAAAGCAATAAGGTGCATATATACAGTGGGGCAAAAAAGTATTTAGTCAGCCACCGATTGTGCAAGTTCTCCCACTTAAAATGATGACAGAGGTCTATAATTTTCATCATAGGTACAGTTCAACTGTGAGAGATAGGATGTGAAAAAAAATCCAGGAATTCACATTTTAGGAATTTTAAATAAATTATTAGTAAATTATGGTGGAAAATAAGTATTTGGTCACTTCAAACAAGGAAGATCTCTGGCTCTCACAGACCTGTAAGTTCTTCTTTAAGAAGCTCTTCTGTCCTCCACTCCTTACCTGTATTAATGGAACCTGTTTGAACTCGTTATCTGTATAAAAGACACCGGTCCACAGCCTCAAACAGTCAGACTCCAAACTCCACTATGGCCAAGACCAGAGAGCTGTCGAAGGACACTAGGAAAAGAATTGTAGACCTGCACCAGACTGGGAAGAGTGAATCTACAATAGGCAAGCAGCTTGGTGTGAAAAAAATCAACTGTGGGAGCAATTATCAGAAAATGGAAGACATACAAGACCACTGATAATCTCCCTCCATCTGGGGCTCCACGCAAGACCTCATCCCGTGGGGTCAAAATTATCATGAGATTGGTGAGCAAAAATCCCAGAACTACACGGGGGTACCTGGTGAATGACCTGCAGAGAGCTGGGACCAAAGTAACATAGGTTACCATCAGTAACACACTACGCCGACAGGGAATCAAATCCTGCAGTGCCAGACGTGTCCCCTTGAGCATGTCCAGGCCCGTCTGAAGTGTGCCAGAGAGCAGATGGATGATACAGCAGAGGATTTGGAGAATGTCATGTGGTCAGATGAAACCAAAATATAACTTTTTGGTATGAACTCAACTTGTCGTGTTTGGAGGAAGAAGAATACTGAGTTGCATCCCAAGAACACCACACCTACTGTGAAGCATGGGGGTGGAAACATCTTGCTTTGGGGCTGTTTTTCTGCTAAGGGGACAGGGCGACTGATCCGTGTTAAGGAAAGAATGAATGGGGCCATGTATCGTGAGATTTTGAGCCAAAACCTCCTTCCATCAGTGAGAGCTTTGAAGATGAAACGTGGCTGGGTCTTCCAGCATGACAATTTTTCCAAACACACCACCCGGGCAACGAAGGAGTGGCTCCGTAAGAAGCATTTGAAAGTCCTGGAGTGGCCTAGCCAGTCTCCAGACCTCAACCCGATAGAAAATATGGGGAGGGAGTTGAAAGTCTGTGTTGCTCGGCGACAGCCCCAAAACATCACTGCTCTCAAGAAGATCTGCATAGAGGAATGGGCCAAAATACCAGCTACTGTGTGTGCAAACCTGGTAAAGACCTATAGTAATCGTTTGACCTCAGTTATTGCCAACAAAGGTTATATTACAAAGTATTGAGTTGAATTTTTGTTATTTACCAAATACTTATTTTCCACCATAATTTACAAATAAATTCTTTAAAATTCCTACAATGTGAATTCCTGTATTTCTTTTTTCACATTCTGTCTCTCACAGTTGAAGTGTACCTATGATGAAAATTACAGACCTCTGTCATCATTTTAAGTGGGAGAACTTGCACAATCGGTGGCTGACTAAATACTTTTTTGCCCCACTATAATTAAATATATGTAAATAATATATAAATATATATAAATAAAAAAATTGATTACTGTACAGATAAATATATTGCACTTTTTAACATGCGTCCACGTAATGGATGTATGTTATATTGTCTTTTTTATTCCAGCGAGTTAATCCATTTTGGGGGGAGTTGAGGGGATCATTTAATTATGATGCGTTCAAAAGTCTAACGGCCTGAGGGAAGAAGCTTTTACAGAACCTGGAGGTTCTGCTTCGGAGGCTGCGGAAACTGTTTCTAGATACATACATACATACATACATACTGTATAGCCGAGGCTACTGTGGTTTATCCGTTAAGACAGTGCTCAATATTGGGGTAAAGCGGAGTATTCGTTAGGTCAGGAAAAAACTAGGAGGCTATTTCATCCCTACCAGCTTGTTTCGCAGGTTTCCCTGCTTTTTGGGGAAGTTTATACTAGCCTCCGTGTTTTTTCCTGACCTAACGAATATATATATATATATACATGTACATGTACAGGAAAGACTGGTGTCATTCCATTATTGTTAACAAGCTTACAAACTTATGCAAAGGTAATAGTTAAAACATTTTTTAAACAAATTATACTATTTATAGTCACAATGCAGAGTGCAGAGTGGGGGGGGGGGGGGGCAAAATATTTTCTTCTTCCTGGTTGGGCTTAACAGAAAATATTGGAGAAGCACTGGTCAAATGAGACCACAGAATCTCATTTTCATAGTCTGGGAGTCATTCATGTGTTTATTGGCAAACGCTATGCAGGCTTTCATATGTCTTGCAAAGAGGATAGACTTATGTCAGGCCACGCTGCCATAAAGCCCGACTGGTGGAGAGCTGCAGTGATAGGTGACTTTGTGGAACATTTTCCCATCTCCCTGCTGCATCACTGGAGCCACAGTGATCTTTAGGTTCTTCTTTACCTCGCTCACCAGGGTATTTCTCCTGTGATTGCTAAGTTTGGCTGGACGGCGAGGTCTCAAAAGAGTTGTGGTCGCCCCAAACTTCTCCCATTAAAGGATTATGGAAGTCACGGTGCTCTTAAGAACCTCAAGTGCAGCAGAAATTATTTTGTAACCTTGGCCAGATCTGTGCCTTACCACACTTATATCTCTGATCTCCCTGGGAAGTTCCCTGGACTTCATGATTCTCATTTGCTCTGACATGCACTGTGAGCTGTAAGGTCTCATATAGACAGGTGTGTGGCTTTCCTAATCAAGTCCAATCAGTTTATTTAAACACAGCTGGACTCCAATGAAGAAACAGAACCATCTCAAAGAGGATCAGAAAAAATGGACAGCATGTGAGTTAAATAGGAGTGTCACAGCAAAGGGTCGGAATACAAACGACTATGTGACATGCAGTTTTTTTGAGGTTTTTTTAATTTGCAAACATTTCTACATTTCTGTTGTTTCTGTAATGAGAAATATAATTAACTTTTTTAATTCACAAATGGTTGCAATGAAACAGACTAAAATATTTAAAGGCGTCTGAATAATTGTTTATATACACACACACACACACACACACACATACATACGTACGTACACACCTTTAGATGTATGTACGTACGTATGTATGTATGTATGTATGTATACACACATAAGCACGTTTTTGCTTTGTTATTGTGAATAGTGCTGTGTGTGAATACGTGTGTGTTTTTTCTCCTCTTCTATTTTTTTTGTTATCTACTCAGTGGCCTCGTGGTTAGAGTGTCCGCTCTGAGTTGGGTAGGTTGGGACCTCAAACGCCAGCTCGGTCATAACAAAGACTATAAAAATGGGACCGATTACCTCCCTGCTTGGCCCTCAGCATCAAGGGTTGGAATTGGGGGTTAAATCACAACAAATGATTCCTGGGCGCGGCACCGCTGCTGCCCACTGCTCCCCTCACCTCCCAGGGGGTGAACAAGGGGATGGGTAAAATTCAGAGGACAAATTTGGCCACACCTAGTGTGTGTGTGACAATCATTGGTACTTTAACTTAACTATTTTTTTGGTACAGCACTTTGTGTTTGCCACTTGCCTGTGTATGAAAATTGCTACATAAATAAAGTTTGCTTTGACAGATTGATTATTTTTTTGTTAGTTTTTTTATACATTTTTGAAAATTATTAGGCGATTTAAAATTAAAAAAATAAGAATGGCGATCGAATGTGATTTGTTTCTCTTTGGCACTCCTTATATTTTACTGCATAATTATTTGTAGTTAATGTATTACTCACAAACATACAATAATTGATTATTATTATATACATTTGTATTAATCAAATAAAACAATGTTACATTAACAATTAATGTTACCATGCCTCTTTTGTACAATTTGAAAAACATGCAAGGTGGTCTTGGGTCAACACGATTCCAAGCAAATACATAACAAAGCAAACTCCCAGGGGACAATAATGCAACCGCTCCACTCAGATTATTAGTGTTAACTCACAAAATCCATAATCAAAATAATTTAGATGACTCAAAATTATCTAAGACACAAAAACTCCCTGGCTTAACTATCAGACGACTACATTCCTGTGTTTGATAAAGATGAGTCATCTAATTCATGTGATCGCTGCACCGGCAAAAATGAATGACAGCACTAAATAAGACAAACTACTCCACAAAGTCATAAAACTGCAGTAATACAGCAGTACAGAACATCATCATCAGTCATTCATTAATCAGATCAGATCCTTCCTCATGTAAGTAATGACAACATAAACCTTGTGCAAAAGAAATCATCAGAACGCCTTAAAATAGGACTAAAAATAGTCCAAATGTCAGATAATACAACATATTTACAATAATGCTTGAGCAACATTCCAATGCACACAATCATCTTCCATATAGGTAAAAGTGATGTTAAATGTTCATTCATCACTTATATGTATTTTGCATTGTTTTCTGCATGGTAAACTACAATTATTCTCTATAATATGTGTTGTGTTTTTATTTTTTTTTAATAAGATTGTTCAGGAGTGCAAATATCAAACCTCATTGCAATACAACAATGTTGTATTTCATTTAATATATAAAAAACAAACACACATATACTCATTTTATTATCACATTTAAATATGTGATGAACATTAGGCATGAGTCAAAATTAAGGTGAGAAAAAGTTATTTACCAAGAGGTTTCCATTTGCCTTTCCTTGGTAACCCCCACAGAACATGGAGCTGAAAGCAACTCCCAGGAAAGAGGTGTCTATCCTGGGCATGTGAAGAACTGCTTCCACCCCGTCTACAACCGCATGTAACGCCTGTAAAGAAAAATACAGTCATAATTAAAAAGGGGAAATATTTATAAATGCTCAATGAAAACCTCAGTCATGGAGCAATAATCCTCCTGCTTAAGCGCCCCCTGCTGGACACAGTTTACTAAATTCACCAGCACATCCATCCATCCCTTTTCTACCGCTTGTCCCTTCATGCATAGTGTAATGCTACCATTTCTTTAAAAAGGGCACCCAATTATGAAAAGTGACTTTTCAATGATGTTTTCGGAGCCAGTTTCTGAGCACCAAATGTGAGAAAGAAAAGCTATCATCTCCCTCACTTGTCTGCTGCACCTTTGAGAGAAGAGGTACTCAAACGCTCGCTTTTGGATTTTTATGACGTCATGAAGGAGACTCCTTCTCCATGGACATGATAGTCTGACCGGCCCCTAGCTGGATGAGCCCACTACTTCATGGAGGACAGCTTTGGGACAAAAATACAAATGAAGTTTTTGCTACATATCATAAAATAAAGATGTACAATATATGTCTGTCAGCTACAGACATGGGAGCTGCATTTGTGATTATTTGGTTTCTCTTCAACTAACCTAGCATTAGGTTGCTCTAAAAATGTGTGTAATGTTAGCATGTAGGAGATATAGCGATGTTAGTGTTGCTAACGTTTGTGTGCTCCTGTCCCACACATTGTTGCATTGTTGTATGTGATGTACGACATCTGTTACAGGAATGAATAAACACAGCTCATTAGCATTAAAGCAACAGACAGTTGGCTATGTAACCATCATGAACTCACCTCCACATTCTGTAAAACAGAGACTTCTAGCTCTTTGGATGCAGCTTCCTCTTTCTCTACTCTTCCTTTTGCATCGTCTACATGGCTGCTCCCCTCGTCATCACTGGACAGCACAACTGCAAGGCGTACAAAAAGGCCACTTGAATTGTTGGAATTACATGAATGTCTAACTTACGTTTGTTTACTTTTGAACTCAGTCCTTGAAATAAAAATCTCCAGCAGTGGCTCTTAAACTTCAAAATATTTTTGCTTTGCCAGTTTCACCACTTCTACTACTTCCGCTTACCATCGTAGTAAAGCTTCAACATGTGGCCTCTAGTGAAACAGCAATTGAAATTTTAATTGAATTAAATTTTTAGACAGACAAGTTAATCGTCATTCACTGTATTGTTAGCCACCACTTGCTAGAGTTTTTTTTTATTATTTAAAAAACTCAGAAACAAGAAAGACGTGTTTTTGTCTCACACAAAGAAATTAACGTTAACTTGTTATTATCGTGTAAATTCACTTTGTAAGTACTGGTATGTTTGCATTTGTATGACTATTTCTTTTATCTTTCTTGTTCATATTTAGATCATTTAGATTTTTTTTTTTTTAAACTTGGATGTTCCTGCATAGCACTCGATGGAGCCTGTACACCACCATGGCATTTGTACCTCACTTTAAAAATCCATAATCTTCAGCATTCTTGTCAAATTATACATTTACAACAAAGATATGTGACTAGTCAAAAGTTTAGAGAACCCATCTGATACCTTACTATTAACGCTTGAATAGTGTTCTCCCCCATGGTCCCAGTACAATGGGTGTACTTACTGGGTTCCACCAGGCTGGTCTGAGACGTGCTGTCCTGTGAAGACGCAAGGCTGCTTTGACTTCTGATTTCCGAATTAGGATGGACAACCGGCAGAAGACACGGCGTCCCGTCCAACGCGCCCACTGTGAACTTCACGATGTTATCGTCTGCATTGTCGGAATCTTCCCCGGCTTCATTGGAAAATACATGTGTCGAGGGCATCCTTCTACTTCTTCTGTCTTCCCCTGTGAGGCGCAGCACGCTTTCACGGTGGCGTTTGGGGCTGCTAGTGCCGTTGACCCATCCGCTCTTTCTTTTCCTCTTTGGGTTGACATTACCACACCAACACACATGTGACTTTTGCTGTCACCCTAAGGTAAATTTGTGGCAGACCTGACGCTTACCTGACACGGTTGTACTTGATTCCTCTCTTCAGTTCCGATGTCCTTGATGGGAGTCGAGGAAAACTCTTCCCCAGCATCCTGAGCAGGGTTCCAGCTCAGTGACAGGCCACAATCTGTAGACAGAACACGGACGGTGAGTGAAACCCTCAATAGAACTGACAATCTGGTTGTCGTAAAGAACATTTTTGTGTCAAGTGGAAAGTAGGGCAGGAAAAACAGCTATGTCAACTCAGATGTCCGTGGCCAGAAAAGCGAGGAGAAAAGGGTATCGCTAATCCTCAGATGAACTCTCACGCTCACTGTCAGTTTTGTTTGCTGGACGTAAACAAAACGCTTCTTCCTTCCAAATGTTTCTTCCTTTGCAGCCTTGCAGTCATCCATCACGTTAAGATGGGGAAAATCCTTTCTATCAGTAAGTACTCACCTACTACTCTGTAGTCCTTTCCATTTCCATTGGCGAGTACACCCTCCTCAATGCCTTTGCTTTCTTCCTTGGCTTCAACGGGTTGTAAGCATTTCCTCGTTACACCGACCCGTAAGCACTTCCTCGGTCGACCCCTGGACACACACAACAGGGCGGAAGAGGAAAAATTAGGATCAGAAATGGAACTTTCCTGGCTGCTCAAAACAATATGGTTATTTTATATATATATATATATATATATATACACACAGTATGTACACACACACAAATATGTAAGTATGTTAATATGAAACATTTTTCAATCGATTTATAATCCAGAATACATACAATTTGCAGTTTGGATGTGAATCGATCTTTTAGAGCACCCCCACGTCTACCGCTGCACAAAACCAAACCAATTCGATTTCAAATAAGGTTTTAAAAATGGCTGAGATTTCTTATGTCACGCACCAAAAAGCTCAGTTTTTTCACTGAGTTTTGTGTCATGACCCAGCAGCCCTGGAACCCAATGACAAACAAACAGCACATCGGTGTGGAACACTAGGTTGCCCTGCTACCTTTGAAGGGGTTTTGTCGCACTCTTCTGGTCACTTTTGGCTGTCAGCGTCTCGCTTTTATCACTCTTGGTTGGCGTCTGCCTTTGACAGCTGACAGGCTGCTTCTTGCACGGACTCTTCACGCAGGGAGTTTGGCCTCTTTTGTTACCTTGTTGCTTGCTCAGGTACGCCTTGCCGAGGTTTGTCTTCAGCACATCTTTCAGCTTCAGGCAAGGCCGCCTCCTGCAGGACAAAAGAGAGGGTGGATTATTCAAAGGAAACCTCTGCATATATAATAAATATCGTTGTTAAGTATCACTGCTTTCCATACCATTATATTTGTATGTAAAGTTAATTAAATTTTCATGCAATTTTTTTATGAAGCGCCAGACAATTAAATAATTTAAAGATATGTTTCATACAGTGCTGATATAGACATTGTCCTATTATCAAACTTATTAAATAGCATTCACAATTTCTCATCTGTTCGCCATATTGCGTGCGGAGGAACGATCACTCTCATTAAATGATTGGAGTGTGTGTGTCTGTCGCCACAGCTGTAAACTGAGGACAAACACTGCAAATGCAGCAGAGGGTGTAAAAGGGGAAAGGCGGCAATCAGCTGACATAGATAAACCATATGGAGGCTCCTGATAAGCTTGGTCAGAAGACAGAATAAAAAAACTCCTATCAAAGATCCTCAATATTAGAGGATCTCTGCTGTTTTAAAGAACATACTGCAATAATAAAAACAAGAACACCTAACCCATGAGACAGGAGTGCTTTGCTGTTTTGGGGAAAGAGGCTGATCAAAAGTCCTTCGACAGTGTTTTGGTGTTTTTGGGAATCTATTTGCTAGTCAAAGATTATGTTTATGACAGCAGTGCTCTGCGCTTTGTAAAGACTTACTACGAAAACAAAAGATCTACGAGGTGGAGTAACCACATGCAGTCGCATCACAACCCTCAACCTGTGATAGCGTCTTCATGTTGGAGGAACATGAGGTGCAGCGCACACTAAGGAGGGTGAACCCGAGGAAAGCTTCTGGACCAGATGGTGTACCCGGATGTGTACGAAAGACCTGTGCAGACCAGCTGTCTGTTGTCTTTACCACGATTTTCAACCAGTCCTTGTCCTAGTACATCATCCCACTCTGTCTAAAGGACTCTGTTATTGTCCCACTGCCAAAAAAACTGCAGTAAACAGCTTGAATGATTACCGTCCAGTGGCACTTACACCAACCATTATGATGTGCTTTGAAACTCCGGTTCAGGGGCACATCACCTCAAATCTGCCACCTGCATTGGACTCTCACCAGTTTGTGTGAGGGGGCCAACAGATTTATAGAAGATGCTATCGCAACAGCCCATCACATTGCTCTGAGCCACCTACAGCAGCAGGGGAGCTATGCAAGGCTTTGTTGATTTTAGCTCTGCATCCTCCCCCACAGTCTGGTGCCAAAATGACGGGGCTGGGACTGTCTTCCTCCATCTGCCACTGGATCCTGGACTTACTGAAAAAATGGCTCTAAGAGGGTGAGAGTAGGCTCCTACCTCTCAGCATCAGCACCGGCTCACCCCAGGGCTGCGCGCTAAGCTATACCACTATTACATTTGCAGACGATACCACAGTAGTGGGACTCATTCCTGGGACAGATGAGCCTGCCCATAGAAATGAAGTGGAGCGGCTGACTGTACATCAACGGGGACTATGTGGAAAGGGTCTCTCACTTCAGGTTCCTGGGCATCCAGATCGAGGAAGACCTGTCGTGGAGTGACCATCAAAAAGACACAGCAGAGACTTTACTTTCTGAGACTCCTCAGAAAGAACCACTTGTCACAAAAACTGCCTGTCTTTCTATCGCTGCTCAATAGAGTGTGCTGACATAAAGCCTGTGTGTATGGTAATACTTCAGCTGCACAGCGGCAGAGAGAATCTAACTTCAGAGGGTCATAAAAACTGCCATGAATACCACTGGGTGCCGTGCCCCCCCCCCCCCCCCACCCACCCACCTTAGATGAACTATACAGTGCCAGGTGACTCAAAAAGGCCCAAAAACATCATAAAGGATCCATCTGACCCGAGACATAAACTATTCGAACTGCTGCACACGGGCAGGAGATACAGGACAATAAAATGCCGGACAAACAGATTTAAGAACAGTTTTTACCCGAGAGCAATAGTGTCTCAACACAAGGCATAAAAAAGATTGACTGTGCCTGTGAGCTGTGTGTTTGGTATTTTATGTATTGTTTTTATCTATATATCTGAGTTTGCACTAAATTAGTTTGATTGAAATTTTGTTGAAAGAAACACTGGTGTAAGATACTCTAACAGTATGCTGCCTGATTTTAGAAATATACTGCAAAAAATCGGGTCAAAGATCCTTCATATGACAGAAGTTCTTTGCTCTTTTTGAGACCATTCTTAAAAAATGTCAGTCAAATATCCTCTGTATGAATATTTTGCTTCTTTTAGGAATCTACTGCAAAAATGCTAGTCTTACATTCTACATATGACAAGAGTGAACTGCTGTTTCTAAGACCATTCTGCAAAAACACTAGTCAAAGATCCTCTGAATGATTAGTTCGCTTTATAGGACTCCACAGCAAGAAACATTAGTCAAAGATTCTCTATGATGGCACTTAGCCTGATTGTATGCCTTTACTTTAAATAAGCTAGTCAAAGATCCCCCACACCGTAGAAGTGATCTGGGTTTTTAAAGACCTTTCTGCATGAACAATTATGAAAGATCCTCTGTAAAGAGTGCTTACTTTTTTTAGGACTGTACTGCAAATAAAAAACAGTAAAATATCATTCATTTAAAAGGGGCGCACACTAAAGACTTACTGCAAAAAAGATAGTAAAAATCCTCCATATGACAGGAGAGAACTGCTGTTTTTAAGACCTTTCTGTTGAAAAACACAGGTCATAGATCCTCTATATCAGTGTTAAGCTGTTTTATAATTCTACTGCAAAAATGCTAGACAAATATCTTCTGTGAAGGTATTTTGCATAATTTTATGACTCTACTTTAAAAATTTTAAGAAATTTCTGCATACAAAATAACTGGTCAAAACTCCTCTATGAAGTGTTTTTGCTGTTTTTAGGAATTCAGTACAAACATCCTTTGGTGGCATTGTGCCTGATTTAATGAATATACCTAAAAATATATATACAAAGATATTCCATATGACAGGAGAGAACTGCTGTTTTTAAGGCCTTTCTGTAGAAAAACACTAGGACCACAAGGTTGCAGAGCTAAGGCACTAATATGGTATCACCTTGATCCGCTTGGAACCCTGAGCAGGTACTTTAAGAAGTACCTACTTCTGCTTGTGTAACAAATAGATAGCAAGTAGTAGTCAGTCCCATGCAGCTGCTTACCTGGCCACTCCCCATTTAACCAGTGCTGCATGATTGTGATCAAACGGCTGGGACCCCCTTTCAAGCTTCAAGTCCGACACTTTAAGCTTGCAACCGGGAATGGCGGCCCAGGACACCTGTTGATAAATAGACACACACCAAAGAATGAGTGAATAAAAAGACTGTGGCTAACGATGAAGAGCAATCAGAGTACCACAGCCCTTTAAAGTCATGTTTTCTTCTCATGTACAAGCTTTGTACCTGTTTTTCTAACCTTCCACACTCTGACGAGTGATAAATCATGGGGATTCTGAGCGGATTATCCATCCTAAATTCACAGGTTTCTTGTTACCACGCTGGCTTCGAATTTAGAAGAAAACCAAAAAGAGCCCAAGCTTGTTGTCGACACCGCTGGTGAGTTTCATTGGTTTAACCCTGAGGAGATCCTTTGTGTCGCTCAATCTTGGATTTTCAAAATGTGTTTAACAAATAAAAGGTAGAATTTGTCACAGGAATGTTAACAAAATATTCTAAAATTGTCTTCCCTCTCCCTTAAAAGTGACACATTTGTCCCTGAGAGCCAAAAAAAAAGTAATTTTATTTAAAAATAAATCCTTTCAGACTTTAAGTTTATTTATTTGAAACAGAAAACATTATTTATTATTATTATTATGAACTCGTGTTCAACTGTAGTCCATGGGCAAGCTATAAAATGACCGCAATTAGTAGTGATTAATAACAAATTAATTCTTTATGGTACGTTTTGATTTGAAAGACTGGATTAAATTGTCCACTAGAAGGCACATTCAGAAAAAGCTTCACACCTAAATGACAAGTGTGTGTATTTACCATCTCTACTAAGTTATTTGTATATTTGAGGCATAAGCTGTTTCAAACTACTTGTTTGAAGTTAAAAGTATATATATATATATATATATATATATATATATATATATATATATATATTAGGAATTTAACGAAGAGAAAATTCAATATCACAGTTATTGTTCCCAAAATTATCACAGTTAATATTATTAGAGTATTGTTGAATGGGCTCAAAAATTTAAAGTAAAGCCATATTATTTCAATTAAGTGTTTAAATATGTTATTTTCTTCTGTTTTGAATTGTAAAAGTTTTAGAGTTTTTCCAACAACAAAGAAAATAAAGTGTTTGGGTGTGTCACTTACTGTTGTCATATTGCCTCAAACATCGACTGATCTCTCTTTCTAAAAGAGCACACACAGTTGAATATCTTAGTAATGTGTTTATAAGTTTAGATTGGGCAATTTGTTTTTTAACAGGAAAAGAGGTTATGTCTCTTTTATTCATGTCGGCATTTAGGGTAGCTAGCACGAGCTTGCTTCTCCAGTAAATTTAAAGGTCACCGGTGTGTGAGTTTATTTAAGTATTATCAATCACTTTTTTACAATCATTTTATTTTAAAAGAGTAAGACTAACCGTGGGAAGTTTTACCACGGTGTATCATTATATCCTTTATTGTTACCCACCCAAGAAATTTTTAAAGCAGTTTTTGGAAATTGGACATTTTTTGGCCAGAAGAAATTGTGTTGTAAAATTTTGACATAAGCAATGCATAAAATGTGCATTCCTGCCAATCATTGACACATCTATAGGGCTGAAAATTTATATATTTTTATTATTATTTATAACACAAACATACTGTCTGAATTATCCAACCATACTCGCCTTTTGAAGGTTGAAAAGACTAAAATATAATAACCATTTGTGATGTATATTTCAGGGTGAAGTAGTTTCAGAAATATAAAGTGTGCAAAGTATATATATATATTTTTTCCCCCACAGTATTTTGTCATTAATGAGAATTGAGTGACTTTTGAAGGACCTCTTAAGGTTTGAGATGATATGTGAGCATGACACCAGGAAGAGAGAAAACGTTTATCAGGTGATTGTAAACATTTCTATATGGTCCAGACTGGAAGGAAAGTTGTATGCCACCAAAGCAGCCCAGGAAGATTATGTCGAAAAGAGGGTCAACAGTTGAGTGCCACTTACCAACTTGTTCCTGTCGACAGTAAATGGGAAGGTTAAGGCTTTCCGATGGTCCATCATGATTCCCAAGGCAGTAAGGCACAGCAGCAAAGCTGCAACACAAAAACAATGTCAGTCGTTTACACAAGTGCTTGTCAACTGGCAGCAGGTTAGTTCACTACTAAACTTGGGAGAAACTACACCAGTGTACTCCTGTCCTATAGAGGAGAGGACTTCAACAGAGGGCCCGTGGAAGTATTGCAGTGAAACTTTTGGTTGATTGGACATTTTTGACATATTTTTCGCAACTTTAAATGTTGTTCAAAGAACAATAACACTGACCCAAAACACTGTAGTAAACGGATGGAGTGGAACCTCGATTTACAAACCCCTCATTGAACAAACGTTTTCATTAATGAACCACAGACCGAATTAAAAATGCTTTGGTGTGTGAACCTTGTCTCAGTATACGAAATTTTCATCCACCCATTGTGTGCCTCTCAGCACAGCCTATTTAGTCAGCACAGCATTGCTGTCAGTAGCGCCTGCTCTACTTTGTGTGATTTTTAAGTGTTTTTTAAACATTCCTACAAGATTTTTCTAGCTTGGCTAGATCAGTAGGAGTCCAAAGAAAGCAATGGACAAACAACATGTAGTTTGAAACATTCAAGAAGTATTCACAGCGTTGTGGAAAATGCCTTCCCCTCTTTTTTCCGTTGCACACCAAGAACATTAACCAACAAGGTGAAGTATATTTCATATTTTATTCTTAATATATAGCGACAAGGCGTTTAAAGAGGAACTGGATTTTTCTTGGAATTGTGCCTATCATTCAAAATCCCTATTTAAGAGATGAACACATATGTTGTTCTTTCTCTTTATGCATTCTAATTCATAAAAAAAAACAGCAAATACGAGGTGACTGACAATGCAGCTAATGACGTAAACTATTCCGCCCGTAAAGCCCACAAAAAAAACACCCCAAACCTGCCAACAACACTCCATTTACATCTTGTGAATTGAATATTAATCAAGTGTTAGCAATATTGTTACTATAAGCACTAACGCAGAAAGACTATTTTTAGCAGTGCCGTGATTACAGAGAGCTGACTAGTTAAGCCGCTATATTGGCACATTGAGCCAATGAGCTGCTGCATCACCTCTGAGATGGTGAAATGTATTTATAGATTACAAGTCATGCATATCACCTGGATAGTAGAACGTTGGCCCCATCCAACAGAAATGGCGAAAAAGACAAGAAAAGAAGCAATTTTGCGGCAGTTTTTTTTCACCCTTTGTGAGGAATATAATTATTTATCTAAACAGGCATGAATGAACATCCCATCAGTCATCATCCCGGTGAGAGGACACATTGTACTGGTAGTGATTGTTTTATTATGTTTGTTGTCTCTCATGAAGACAGAATAAGTAATAATCAGTGTTGTTGTTGTTGAAAGAAAATGAGAACGTTGTGATGTATCAATTAAATTATGCTCTGCCATATGCTTAAAATGAGCAAAATACGTAAATATTACTTGTTATTATGAATGTGTCTGATACCATATTACATATATACTTACAGCATGCATATAAAAAGTTCATGGAGGTTTTTACAGCGCTTTATAGGCAGAAAAGAGCGACCCCCATTGGCTCCATTGTTGGCTTACTTTTGCTATGTATTAGAGATGTCCGATAATGGGTTTTTTTGCCAATATCTGATATTCCGATATTGTCCAACTCTTAATTACCAATTCCAATATCAACCGATATCGATATATACAGTCGTGGAATTTAACACATTATTATGCCTAATTGTGTTGTGATGCCCTGCTGGATGTATTAAACAATGTATCTTCACCATGAATTGATTAATAAACAATAAACAAGTTGAAAAACTTATTCGGGTGTTACCATTTAGTGGTCAATTGTACGGAATATTTACTGTACTGTGCAATCTACTAATACAAGTTTCAATCATCCATCCATCCATTTTTTACCGCATGTCCCTTTTTGTGCCAACATGACACTGCCATATTTATTATTGAAGTCACATAGTGCATAATTTTTTTTTAACATGCCTCAAAACAGCTCGGAATTTGGGACATGCTCTCCCTGAGATAATCCTGATACCCACTACAACTATGGGAAATACTATACTTTGACTTTCACAAAGTGCATTATTTTTATTTTTTTTAAACATGCCTCGAAATAACAACTACAAAAACAATGAAGGCACACAGCTTCAGTCCAGAGTATACTTGCGTATGCTTGCCAACTTTAAGCCCTCCAAATTCGGGAGATGGGGGGTGGGGGGGGGGGCATGGCTGGGTTGGGGTGGGTGATTAGAGGGTGTGGGGTTTGGTGGTAGCGGGGGGGATATTGTAGTGCCCGAAAGAGTTAGTGCTGCAAGGGGGTCTGGGTATCTTTTCTATTGTGTTTATGTTGTGTTACGGTGCGGATGTTCTCCCGAAATGTGTTTGTCATTCTTGTTTGGTGTGGGTTCACAGTGTGGCGCATATTTGTAACAGTGTTAAAGTTGTTTATACGGCCACCCTCAGTGTGACCTGTATTGATGTTGATCAAGTATGTCTTGCATTCACTTATGTGTGTGTTAAAGCCGCATATATTATGTGACTGTTTGTATGCAGAAAAAGCAGACGTGACAACAGGTTGTAGAGGACACTAAAGGCAGTGCCTTTAAGGCACGCCCCCAAATTGTTGTCCGGGTGGAAATCGGGAGAAATTCGGGAGAACGTTTCCCCCGGGAGATTTTCAGGAGGGGCACTGAAATTCGTGAGTTGCCCGGGAAAATTGGGAGGGTTGGCAAGTATGCCCTACATCCGTGTTTTACCGGATATATCACGATGGTAGAGGTTAGTGCGTCTGCCTCCCAATACGAAGGTCCTGCCGTCCTGGGTTCAATCCCAGGCTCGGGATCTTTCTGTGTGGAGTTTGCTTGTTCTCCCCGTGAATGCGTGGGTTCCCTCCGGGTACCCCGGCTTCCTCCCACTTCCAAAGACATGCACCTGGGGATAGGTTGATTGGCAACACTAAATTGGCGCTGTGTTTGAACGTTGTCTGTCTATCTGTGTTGGACTTGCGATGAGGTGGCGCCTTGTCCAGGGTGTACCCCGCCTTTCGCCCGATTGTAAAAATCGGCGCCAGCGCCCCCAAAGGGGAATAAGCGGTAGAAAATAGATGGATGGATATCGCTCCGTACAGCGGCGTTTAAAAAAGTAATTAATTTCACTTTTTGAAACAGATACTGATAATTTCCGATATTACATTTTAAAGCATTTATCGACATCTCTACTATGCATATATAAGAGTGTGTGTGTGTGTGTGTGTGTGTGTGTGTGTGTGTGTGTGTGTGTGTGTGTGTGTGTGTGTGTGTGTGTGTGTGTGTGTGTCATACACAAGGATTGTTAATGATAGGCAAAATTCTACAAAAGTGCAGTTCCCCTTTAAGGTTTGCATTTGTACATTTTACCATATCTTTAAAAAAGGATCAGGAAGAAGAATTGCTTATATTTAATAATTTCCCATCTCCTTGTCTTTTACCGACGGTCCATTCGCATAATAAATTTAACATGTTTCAAATTAAGTTGACTTCCGGTGTTCAAAATTAAACGCGTACAAAATAATACGCAATAGCGTATTGTTTATAATTAATTACTTAAATCTGCCGTTATTTGTTATTATATTATGGCAAGGCCTTTTTTACATTCCTTAAAATTTGGATGCAGATATTTAGTTACAATTAAATAAAAATATTAGCTTAGATATTCGGTTAGAATTGAGTTGAATGGAGGGCTGCACACAATGGGCAGGCTAACATGTGTTTACAAATAGACGCAGAGCAGAGCAAGCCACTTCAACGCTGCCTGCCCTCCTCTTATTACAACAGATAGTAAGGACAGAAGAAAAATATTGAAATAAAACGTATGTCGACGCTGCCTAACGATACTTATGTGTGTGACTGAATTTCCACCAAGCGACCAGAAGGTGATTATTTTGATGAAAACCCACTGTTAGCATATATGCTAGCACAACAGACATAGTTAGCATGCGACGCTAGCGCAGCCAAAGATGCAAAGATGGAGAGAACAGCACAGTCTTACCATGTTCCGGTGCTTTAGGTGTACTTTATATGGCGATGTTTACCTTATGTACAAGCCAGCGCTTACAAATGTACCGCAAATTAAAAGGTAATGAATAAATTTAGTGAGGACGATCAGTTAATTCAGAAGCTGTCCAGATGTCCATTGCTACTTCCGGGTTTGGCCGGAAATACGTCACACAAAATACAAACCCGAAAAGCTAGATCTACTGTTTTTCTTCAAAACTATTCAAATAGAATTTTAACGACATTGTTGATGTTACTAACATGACAATTTAACCATAACGATAATAAAAGTTTTGTTTTTTTAATACTAAGCATACTTGCCAACCTTGAGACCTCCGAATTCGGGAGATGGTGGGGCCGTAGTTGAGGTGTGCGGGGTTTAGGGGCGGGGTTTGGTGGTAGCGGGTATATATATTATAGCGTCCCGGAAGAGTTAGTGCTGCAAGGGTTTCTGGGTATCTGTTCTGTTGTGTTTATGTTGTGTTACTGTGCTTGGCGTGGCGCAGTGGAAGAGTGGCCGTGCGCAACCCGAGGGTCCCTGGTTCAACCCTCACCTAGTACTAACCTCGTCACGTCAGTTGTGTCCTGAGCAAGACACTTCACCCTTGCTCCTAATGGGTGCTGGTTAGTGCCTTGCATGGTAGCTCCCTCCATGTAAATGTGGAAGTAGTGTCAAAGCGCTTGAGTACCTTGAAGGTAGAAAAGCGCTATACAAGTACAACCCATTTATTTATTTGTTTATGTTCTCGCAAAATGTGTTTGTCATTCTTGTTTGGTGTGGGTTCACAGTGTGGCGCGTATTTGTAACAGTGCTAAAGTTGTTTATACGGCCACCCTCAGTGGGACCAGTATGGCTGTTGATCAAGTATGCATTGCATTCACTTGTGTGTCTGTTATATCATATATTGTGTAACTTGATTGGTGCGCTGTTAGTATGGAGGAAAGGTGGACGTGAGTATAGGTTGGTGAGGACGCTAAAAGCAGTGCCTTTATATTGTTGACCGGGTGAAAATCTGGAGAAAAGTCTGGAGAAATTCAGGAGTCTGCCGGTAAAATCGGGAGGGTTGGCAAGTATGTATATTAGAGGTGTTAAAAAAGTAGCCCGGGCGTCATTTTTGCGCCTCAACAGTGGCTGAGCTGCCGCCTTATCGTGGTAGAGGAGTTTGCGTGTCCCAATGATTTTTTCCAAGATGGCGACGCTGTAGTGGCTGCTGTTGGCAGGAGCTCTGTGCTCTTGTGTCATCCTTTTGTGTTTCCCTCTTGTTTTCATGTGTTATTATATATATATTTTTTATTTTGCCTTTTGGTCCGGGACCCTTTGGGACTGTGTGACAAGGGGTGGCACTTTCGTGACCTCTGCGGGGCTTTTTTGTGGACTTCTGGATCTGCCTCCCGGGAGCCTTTTGGCCATGGAGACCAGCTACTGGGTCTCTGCCACATCAGAGTCAGTTTGGAGAGACTGGAGGAGATGCGGATGAAGAGACAGGGCTGCGGAGCTGGCACTGAGCGTCGGGACGGACAAGCTTCACAGTGTCTTGCATGAATGAGCAGGTATCGAACACCTCGGTCTCCTTGGACATACCCTTGCTCATCCATGCTGACTGGACACTGGCCGAGAGTTGGTTAGCAACCGAGGGTGGAGTCGGCTCTCTTGGTTGCTTTGTTGGGTCTGCTCCTGTCTCAGGCCATGCTCCTTCCACCCCAGCAGACGACGGCGTGGAACACTGCAGAGGCCACCACAGTGTATGTTTCTTTTACTTTTTATTCATAGCTGTATGTAGAAGTGGCTGGTTGTATCAGCTCCGCTGCTTTAATGTCTGTCATGTCCTTTGGGTTCTTTAATTTTTGATGTTTTCTTCTTACACACATGTAAGAGGGATGTGTACTATGGCTATGAGTTGTTGTTTTTCCCTTGGCCTCAGTCTGGACCCCCTCTCCAGGGGCCCACCCAGGCTTAGACCGATTATTTTATTTTATTTTATTTTAATCTTTTATTTTTTTCTCCCATTCCGCCCCACTTGTTTACCTGTATCTCACCTTTTTTGTAAGGGGCGCCGGAAGTTGGCAGACCCGTCAGCGATCCTGTTCTGTCTCCCTGTAATGTTTGTCTGATCTTGAATGGGATTGTGCTGAAAATTTTAATTTCCCCTCGGGGATTAATAAAGTATGTCTGATTCTGATTCTGATCCTAGGAGCTATGTTGTCCGGGGGATTTCATGCTCCCAGGTAGGGTCTCCCAAGACAAACAGGTCCTAGGTGAGGGATCAGACAAAGAGCAGCTCGAAGACCTCTATGAGGAAAAAAAATCGTCGAGCCAGATTTCCCTCGCCTGGACGCGGGTCACCGGGGCCCTGCTCTGGAGCCAGGCCGGGAGTTGGGGCACGATGGCGAGCGCCTGTCCACATGGGAGCAATGTGGGTCACCCCTCCAATGGGCTCACCACTCATAGCAGGGGCCATAGAGTTCAGGTGAATTGTGAGCTGGGCAGCAGTCGAAGGGCACTTAGCGGTCTGATCCTCGGCTAAAAAAGCCAGCTCTGGGGACGTGGAACGTCACCTCGTTGGGAGGGAAAGAGCCTGCGCGAGGTGGAGAAGCTACGGCCGGATATACACACCTCCACACACAGCAAGGGCTCTGGAACCAGTTCTCTCGAGAGGGGCTGGACTCTCTTCCACACTGGCATTGCACGCAGTGAGAGGCTACGAGCTGGGGTAGCAATTCTTGTTTCCCCCAGGTCAAAGCCTGTACGTTGGAGTTCAACCCAGTGGACGAGAGGTTAGCTTCCCTCCGCCTTCGGGTGGGGGGACGGGTCCTGACTGTTGTTTGTGCTTACGCACCAAACAGCAGTTTGGAGCTGTGGCAGCAAGGTAGTTGGTGCCTGTCGTGGCTGTAATCCTAGAACCCGTTGGTGGACACCGACGCTGAGGGATGCCGTCAAGCTGAAGAAGTAGTCCTATCGGGTTATTTTGGCTCGTAGGACTCTGGAGGCAGTCAACAGGTACCAACAGGCCAAGCGGTGTGCAGCTTCAGCGGTTGCGGAGCCAAAAACTCGGACATGGGAGGAGTTCGGGGAAGCCATGGAAAATGACTTCCGGACGGCTTCGAAGCGATTCTTGACTACCATCTGCCGCCCCAGGAAGAGGAAGCAGTGCACTGTCAACACCATGTACGGTGCGGATGGTGTTCTGCTGACCTCGACTGCGGATGTTGTGTATCGTTGGAAGGAATACTTCGAAGACATCCTCAATCCCACCAACACGTCTTCCTATGAGGAAGCAG
Source organism: Nerophis ophidion (assembly GCF_033978795.1). Taxonomy (NCBI): domain Eukaryota; kingdom Metazoa; phylum Chordata; class Actinopteri; order Syngnathiformes; family Syngnathidae; genus Nerophis; species Nerophis ophidion. The sequence continues at coordinate 31,926,002 of NC_084629.1, read as the reverse complement.
TGTGTGGGGAATCTGTGGTGGGCTCTCCTATTTCTGGTGCTGAGGTTGCTGAGGTAGTTAAAAAGCCCCTCGGTGGCAAGGCCCCGGGGGTGGATGAGATCCGCCAGGAGTTCCTTAAGGCTCCGGATGCTGTGGGGCTGTCTTGGTTGACAAAACTCTACAGCATCGCATGGACATCGGGGGCGGTACCTCTGGATTGGCAGACCGGGGTGGTGGTTCCTCTCTTTAAGAAGGGGAACCGGAAGGTGTGTTCCAACTATCGTGGGATCACACTCCTCAGCCTTCCCGGTAAGGTCTATTAAGGTGTACTGGAGAGGAAGTTACGCCGGATAGTCGAACCTCGGATTCAGGAGGAACAGTGTGGTTATCGTCCTGGTCGTGGAACTGTGGACCAGCTCTATACTCTTGGCAGGGTCCTTGAGGGTGCATGGGAGTTTGCCCAACCAGTCTACATGTGCTTTGTGAACTTGGAGAAGGCATTCAACCGTGTCCCTTGGGAAGTCCTGTGGGGAGTGCTCAGAGAATATCAGGGTATTGGACTTTCTGATTGTGGCGGTTCGCTCCCTGTACGATCAGTGTCAGAGCTTGGTCCGCATTGCCGGCAGTAAGTCCGACACGTTTCCAGTGAGAGTTGGACTGCGCCAAGGCTGTCCTTTGTCACCGATTCTGTTTATAACTTTTATGGACAGAATTTTGAGGCGCAGCCAAGGCGTTGAGGGGTTCCGGTTTGGTGGCCGCAGGATTAGGTCCCTGCTATTTGCAGATGATGTGGTCCTGATGGCTCCATTTGGCCCGGGATCTTCAGCTCTCACTGGATCAATTCGCAGCCGAGTGTGAAGCGACCGGGATGAGAATCAGCACCTCCAAGTCTGAGTCCCCGGTTCTCGCCCGGAAAAGGGTGGAGTGCCATCTCCGTGTTGGGGACGAGACTCTGCCCCAAGTGGAGGAGTTTAAGTACCTCAGAGTCTTGTTCACGAGCGAGGGAAGAGTGAATTGCGAAATCTACAGGTGGGCGTCTTCAGTAATGCGGACGCTGTATCGATCCGTAGTGGTGAAGAAGGAACTGAGCCGGAAGGCAAAGCTCTCAATTTACTGGTCGATCTACGTTCCCATCCTCACCTATGGTCATGAGCTTTGGGTCATGACCGAAAGGACAAGAACATGGGTACAAGCGGCCGAAATGAGTTTCGTCCGCCAGGTGGCGGGGCTCTCCCTTAGAGATAGGGTGAGAAGCTCTGCCATCAGGGAGCGGCTCAAAGTAAAGCCGCTGCTCCTCCACATCGAGAGGAGCCAGATGAGGTGGTTAGGGCATCTGGTCTGGATGCCACCCGAACACCTCTCTAGGGAGGTGTTTAGGGCAAATCTAACCAGTAGGAGGCCACGGGGGAGACCCAGGACACGTTGGGAAGACTATGTCCCCCGGCTGGCCTGGGAACGCCTCGGGATCCACCGGGAAGAGCTGGACGAAGTGGCTAGGGAGAGGAAAGTCTGGGCTTCCCTGCTTAGGCTGCTGCCCCCCCCGACCCGACCTCGGATAAGCGGAAAAGATGGATGGATGGATGGATGGAAGAGTGAAAATGTGAGAAATAAGAGCAAAAAATATAAACGTCATGAGAAAAAGCTTAATTTTTCAAACAAATATTTAATTTATAATAAAACTATTTGTCATCTAATACGCAAAGTTGTATCTTTAACCGAACACTATAAATGTAAATATATATATATATATATATATATATATATATATATATATATATATATATATATATCTTTTCTGAGCTGCCACCTTATCGTAGTAAAGGAGTTTGCGTGTCCTAATGATCCTAGGAGCTATTCTATGACCTCAGGTAAGGTCTCCCAAGACAAACAGGTCCTAGGTGAGGGATCAGATAAAGAGCAGATCAAAGAACTTTATGGAAAATAACAATAAAGGACTCAGATTTCCCTCACCCGGACGCAGGTTAACGGGGCTCCCCTGTGGAGCCAGGCCCAGAGGTGGGACACGATGGCGAGCGCCTGGCGGCCAGGGCTCACAGCCAGAAGAGGCAACGTGGGGCGCCCTCCAATGGGCTCACCACTCGTAAGAGGGGCCATAGAGGTCAGGTGCAACGTGAGCTAGGCGGGAGCCTAAGGCAGGGCACTTGGCTACATAAGCTATCTCTTGGGACGTGGAACGTCATCTCGCTGGGGATGAAGGAGCCAGAGCAAGTGCTCGAGGTGGAGAAGTTCTGGCTAGATATAGTCAAACTCACTTCGACGAACAGCAAGGGCTCTGGAACCAGTTCTCTCGAGAGGGGCTGGGCTCTCTTCCACTCTGGCGTTGCACACAATGAGAGGCGACGGGTTGGGGTGGCTTCCCTACGCCTTCGGCTGTTGTTTGTGCTTAGACACCAAACACAGCTCAGAGTACCCACCGTTTTTGGATTCCCTTGAGGGAGTACTGGAGGGTGCTTTCCTTCCCCAGGTGATTCCCTTGTTCTGTTTGGTGACTTCAACTCTCATGTTGGCAACGACAGTGAAACCTGTAGAGGTGTGATTGGGAAGAATGGCTGCCCGGATCTGAACCCAAGTGGTGGTTTTTTTTTGGACTTCAGTGCTCGTCTGAGATTGTCCATATTGAATATGTTCAAACATAAGGGTGTCCATATGTGCACTCGGTACCAGGACACCCTAGGTCGCAGTTCCATGATCAACTTTGTAGTTGTGTCATTGGATTTGTGGACTCATATTTTGGACACTCGGGAAAAGAGAGCGACGGAGCTTTCTACCGATCACCACCTGGTGGTGAGTTGGGTCTGATTGTGGGGGAGGATGCCGGAAAGACCTGGCAGGCCCAAACGCATTGTGAGGGTCTGCTGGGAACAATTAGCAAAGTTTCCTGTCAGAAAGAGTTTCAATTCCCACCTCCAAAAGAACCTTGAACATGTCATGAGTCCTAGTGGACCATGTTCCATACCTCTATTGTCGAGGTGTCTGATTGGAGCTGTGAGGGATGCCGTCAAGCTGAAGAAAGAGTCCTATCGGGTCCTTTCGGCTCATGGGACTCCAGAGGCAGATGATAGGTACCGACAGGCCAAGCGGTGTGCGGCTTCGGTGGTCATGGAGGCCAACACTCGGAATGGGAAGAGTTCAGGGAAACCATGGAAAACGACTTCTGGACGGCTTCGAAGCGATTCTGGACCATCTTCCGCCGCCTCAGGAAGGGTGTATGGTGAGGATGGTGTTCTGCTGACTTTGACTGCAGATGTTGGGGATCAGTGGAGGAAATACCTCGAAGACTTCCTTAATCCCACCAACACGTCTTCCTATGAGGATGCAGTGCCTGGGGAATCTGTGGGGGCCTCCCCTATTTCTGGGGATGAAGTTGCTGAGTAAGTTAAAAACCTCCTCGATGGCAAAGCCAAGGGGGTGGATGAGATCTGGAGGCTCTGGATGCTGTGGGGCTGTCTTGGTTGACAAGACTCTGCAACATTGCGTGGACCTCTGGATTGGCAGACCAGGGTGGTGGTTCCTCTCTTTAAGATAGAGAACCGGAGGGTGTGTTCCAACTATCATGGGATCACAGTCCTCTATTCAGGTGTACTGGAGTTGAACCATGGATTCAGGAACATGGTTCTTGCCCGGAAAACGGTTGAGTGCCATCTACGGGTTGGGGAAGAGATATTGCCCCATGTGGAGGAGTTCAACTACCTCATAGTCTTGTTCACGAGTCAGGGAATAGTGGATTGTGGGATCGACAGGCGGATCGGTGCGGCGTCTTTAGTAATGCGGACACTTTATCGATCCGTTGTGGTGAAGAAAGAGCTGAGCCGGAAGGCAAAGCTCTCAATTTACCGGTCGATCTACGTTCCCATCCCCACCTATGGTCATGAGCTTTGGGTTATGACCGTAAGGACAAGATCATGGGTACAAGCGGCCAAAATTAGTTTTATCCGGAGGGTGGCGGGGGGCTCCCTTAGAGATAGGGTGAGAAGCTCTGTCATTTGGGAGGAGCTCAAAGTAAAGCCGCTGCTCCTCCAAATGGAGAGGAGCCAGATGGCGCGGTTCGGGCATCTGGTCAGGATGCCACTGGAACGCGTCCCTCGGGAGGTGTTTAGGGCAAGTCCGACCGGGAAGACCCAGGACACGTTAGGAAGACTATGTCTCCTAGCTGGCTTGGGAACACGTCGGGATCCCCCAAGATGGGCTGGACAAAGTGGCTGGGGAGAGGGAAGTCTGGGCTTCCCTGATTAGGCTGCTACCTCCACGACCCGTCCTCTGATAAGTGGAGGAAAATTATATATATATATATATATATATACATATATATATATATATATATATATATATATATATATATATATATATATATATATATATATATATATGTATATATATATATATATATATATACGCTTTCCGCCCGAATGCAGCTGAGATAGGCTCCAGCACTCCCCACGACCCCAAAACGGACAAGCGGTAGACAATGGATGGATGGATATATATATATACACAAACCCCGTTTCCATATGAGTTGGGAAATTGTGTTAGATGTAAATATAAACAGAATACAATGATTTGCAAATCCTTTTCAACCCATAATCAATTGAATGCACTACGAAGACATGATATTTGATGTTGAAACTCATAAACGTAATTTTTTTTTTGCAAATAATAATTAACTTACAATTTCATGGCTTCAACACGTGCCAAAGTAGTTGTGAAAGGACACGTTCACCATTGTGTTACATCACCTTTTACTTTAACAACACTCAATAACGTTTGGGAATTGAGGAAACTAATTGTTGAAGCTTTGAAAGTGGAATTCTCTACCAATCTAGTTTTATGTAGAGCTTCAGTCAGGGTCTCCGCTGTCGTATTTTATGCTTCCTTAATGCGCCACACATTTTCGTCGGGAGACAGGTCTGGACTGCAGGCGGGCCAGGAAAGTACCCACACTCTTTTTTTACGAAGCCACCCCGTTGTAACACGTGCTGAATGTGACCTGGCATTGTCTTGCTGAAATAAGCAGGGGCGTCCATGAAAAAGACGGCGCTTAGACGGCAGCATATGTTGTTCCAAAACCTGTATGTACCTTTCAGCATTAATGGTGCCTTCACAGATGTGTAAGTTACCCATGCCTTGGGCACTAATGCACCCCCATACCATCACAGATGCTGGCTTTTGAACTTTACGTCGATTACAGTCTGGATGGTTTGCTTACCCTTTGGTCTGGATGACACGATGTTGAATATTTCCAAATAAAATTTGAAATGTGGACTCGTCAGACCCCAGAACACTTTTCCACTTTGTATCAGTTCATCTTAGATGATGTCGGGCCCAAAGAAACCCGCGGCGTTTCTGGATGTTGTTGATAAATGGCTTTTGCTTTGCCTAGTAGAGCTTTAACTTGCACTTACAGATGTAGATATGAACTGTATTCAGTGAATTGATTAACATGGACCCCGACTTAAAGAAGTTGAATAACTTATTCGGGTGTTACCATTTAGTGGTCGATTGTACGGAATATGCACTGAACTGTGAAATCTACTAATAAAAGTTTCAATCAATCATTTAATCAAAGACAGTGGTTTTCTGAAGTGTTCCTAAGCCCATGTGGTGATATCCTTTAGAGATTAATGTTGGTTTTGGATACAGTATGTCACGGATACAAAGCTCACGGTCATTCAATGTTGGTTTCCGGCCATGTTGCTTACGTGGGGTGATTTTTCCAGATTCTTTGAACCGTTTGATGATATTATGGACCATAGATGTTGAAATCCCTAAATTTCTTGCAATTGCACTTTGAGAAACGTTGTTCTTAAACTGACTATTTGCTCATGCAGTTGTTGACAAAAGGGTGTACCTCGCCCCATCCTTTCTTGTGAAAGACTGAGCATTTTTGGGAAGCTGTTTTTATACCCAATCATGTCACCCACCTTTTCCCAATTAGCCTGCACACCTGTGGGATGTTCCAAATAAGTGTTTGATGAGCATTCCTCAACTTTATCGGTATTTATTGCCACCTTTCCCAACTTTTTTGTCACGTGTTGCTGGCATCGAATTCTAAAGTTAATGATTATTTGCAAAAAAAAAAAAAAGTTTATCAGTTTGTACATCAAATATGTTGTCTTAGTAGCATGTTCAACTGAATATGGGTTGAAAATGATTTGCAAATCATTGTATTCAGTTTATATTTACATCGAACACAATTTCCCAACTCATATGGAAACGGGGTTTGTATATAAATATATATTTTTTTATTTTTTTTGTGGAGTCTCACTCAAGCACTGACTGACAGGTAAGCACCTCACAGGGGAGGAGCCGGGGCATGGAGGCAGAGTGGAACACGGAAGACAACGCCCTGTCCTTGATCAAGGGGTGGTACATTCCGGAGTACCTGCTCAATCAGCCTGAGTTGGTACCAGCTGGGCGGCCAGTTGGGGCTAAACTACAAACCCTTCTTAACTCTGGCTCATTAAGGTCTGGCTCTCCTCTGTGTCAAGGCAGGTGCATCAGGCGGTAAGTGAGACATACACTATTTCCCCACTGGAGACATTACTTGTGAAATGTTTTACATATGTTGTGTTTCCCTTGTTTTATAGGCAATTACCTATGACATTTAAATAAGTGTGCTGTGTGAAGGACTGAGACCCTCGGACGTGAGATATTTATGTTTGGACACTTTAAGTTTGATACTTCCACCCTTCCCTAAAAGACTTGTACATAGTGATGGGTTGATGAGGCGTCATGAAGCGTTTGGACACATTGCAAAACTGTATTGCTACTTTGTTACTAAATACTGACATCTGCTGGACATTAAAAATCCCTACAGGCAACCTATGGACCGACTCAACTGACACTGATTTTTATGACCTAGTACAGGGGTCGGGAACCTTTTTGGCTGAGAGAGCCATACAAGCCAAATATTTTTAAAAGTACTTTCGTGAGAGCGATATATATATTTTTAACACTGAATACAACTATGTACATGCATTTTTAGGAAAGACCAACATTTTTAGAGTATAATAAGTCTCTTATTGTTTTTAATAACATTGTTATTCTGAGGCTAACCAAAAATAAATAAAATACTTTTTACCATTTAATCCGTCTTCTTGAACAGGTGTGGTAAAAACCGTATGGATGGATGAAAATTCATGAGAATGTTTTATATTTTGAATGTTATTTTTGACACTGATTACCAGCGGAATTATTAATTACTTATCCAGTTAAGCAATGTCAGCTAAGCTTTATCTGAGAGGCAGGTGCAGTTTTCAAAAGAGCCACACCTGGCTCTAGAGCATGGGTGTCAAACTCTGGCCCGCAGGCCAAATTTGGCCCGCCGTGTAATTTCATTTGGCCCTTGAGGCAATATCAAATTAAACATTAGAGTTGGCCTGCCGGGATTATACAGCGACGATGCCGCTCTGACACCGCTAATCCTCGTACTTGCCAACCCTCTCGAGACTCCCGAAATTCAGTGCCCCTCCTGAAAATCTCCCGGGGGAACAATTCTCCCAAATTTCTCCCGATTTCCACCCGGACAACAATATTGTTTTAATGGCACTTCCTTTAGCCTTCCCTACAACCTTGCATCACGTCCGCTTTTCCTACATACAAACATTGTGCAGTCCTAGTCACACAATATAAGCGGATTTTACACACACATAAGTTAATACAAAACATGCTTGATCAGGTCACACTCAGGCTGGCTGAATAAATCGTTTTAATGCTGTTACAAATATGCGCCACACTGTGAAGCCACACCAAACAAGGACAAACACATTTTGGGAGAACATCCGCACCGTAACACGACATAAACACAACTGAACAAATACTCAGAACCCCTTGCAGCACTAACACTTCTGGGATGCTACAATATATAATTTGATATGCCATTGATATTTTTAAATAATTATTACTATTATGTTTATTTGAAACTTTATTTTGGATGTCACTATAAAGATATATAAGCCTTGCTTGTTCAATATTCAATGCAAAACTTGTTTGGGTCCCTATTAAAAGGTTAATTTGTTCAACCTTGGCCCGTGGCTTTGTTCAGTTTTAAATTTTGGCCAACTCTGTATTTGAGTTTGACACCCCTGCTCTAGAGCCATAGGTTCCTTACCCCTGACCTTGTATAAACAATAATATAAATCAAGTCGTTGTATTTCATTTAGGATTATTTCATATCTTCATTTAAATACAAATATATGTTTATCTGTTTTAGATATAGTCAATAAATAATGTGAACATGTATCATAAGAAACCTAAGAGGACTGGGAATTTTTTTTTTCTCTTACATGCGCTCTGAATACGCACTGTTGATTGATTGAAACTAGATTGCACAGTACAGTACATATTCCGTACAATTGACCACTAAATGGTAACACCGGAATAAGTTTTTCAACGTGTTTAAGTCGGGGTCCACGTTAATCAATTCATGGTAAAAACATGAGTGAAAAATCTAGCTGGATTTGAACCAGTGCCTCAAGGAACTCGGCATAAGCAACTAAAGCCCTCCACTCAACCAACTGAGCTATTGAAGGGACTCGCTGCACCTGCTTTTTAATGTAACCAGATGGTTGTGTGGGTGGGACAATGCTGGGTGCTGACGCAGAAGAAGCAAAGCAGCTTGTTAAGACTTTAGATTAGAAAACCCCCCGTACCGAAACAGTTCAATACAAATACACGTACCGTTACAGCCCTACTAACAGATTGAGTAGAAACTTTGAGAGAACAGGATGAAACGAGAAGGAAATGAACACAAATAACTTTTTTTTCCGATATATGATCAAAATATTCCCACACGGTGGAAATGATCTCCGATGACGATAAATTAAAAATGACCAACGACAGCGGCATCTCGTTGACAGATGCACTTCCTTATAAACACAGTTTGGCGCGCAAGTTCGCGTATCAGTCACGTGACCGAAACAGCTCATGATCGGTCACGTGACTTTCGAAAAGCGGTACGCGCACCGACACAGGATTTTGCTCTATCAGCTCGACGCATGCGCCCATGCATCGGTGTTGCCGGACCCATCACTACTTGTACAATAAATGCCCTTTTTGGCTTGCTGCAAAACAAATCCTGTGTCTTGGTGAGAACCGGCACCACTGTATGTATGTATGTATGTATGTATGTATGTATGTATGTGTGTATGTGTGTATGTATGTGTGTGTATGTATTACTTAGTAAAGTAATTGTTTTTTTTCAATTGAATTTGTATTTGGAGAGCTTTTAATATTTAAGACCAGGGGCAGGGCCACATAATGATGACAAGTAGTCGGGGGCCATTTTGGTATATTTTTATTTTAAAAAGAAATACATATATATATATATATATATATATATATATATATATATATCTATATATCTTTTTAAAATAAAAATACAAATAAAAAAAAAATATATATATATATTTCTTTTTAAAATAAAAATATACCAAAATGGCCCCCGACTACTTGTCATCATTATGTGGCCCTGCCCCTGGTCTTAAGTATTAAAAGCTCTCCAAATACAAATTCAATTGAAAAAAAACAATTACTTTACTAAGTTAATTTAAAAAACTAATTAAAATAATATTAGTTTATGAAATGTTTAATTTGAAAAAATACAACAATAATAAACACTGCCAAATTTGTAACTGCTGCGATGAGGTGGCGACTTGTCCAGGGTGTACTCCGCCTTCCGCCCAATTGTAGCTGAGATAGGCACAAGGGCCCCCCTCAACCCCAAAGGGAATAAGCAGTAGAAAATGGATGGGATGGAAATTTGTAACTGACTATTAACGTTTCCTACAGGCAAAATGACACACTCGGTTAAGCATGTACACAATCGTATTATTATTCTATTCTTACAGGGGGGAAAATAATACTAAAAATGGAAAAAAAATGATACTAAAAATGGAAAAATAAAAAAGCAGAAAAATCCAAAAGAAATTTGAAAAAGCTGAAATGTTCTAACTGAAAATGAATAATATACTTAATTACCTAATAACAATATACATATTGTGTCAGGTTTGTGTATATATAAGCCGACACAAAGAGTTGTTTTTAAATATATATAATATCTGTCTGTAGCATTTTCATTTAAATAAAAAAATATATCAAAAAGGCCACGCATACTTTGACTTTTTAGTATGCAGTATGGAAAAAGTTTGGACACTCCTGCTATATATAATGTAATATAGCTCGTCACGCTCGTGACAAATATTACAACATTCAATAATTTTTAAAGATTTTTTGGTATTTATTTTTATCCTTTGTTAACACTAGTACTTACATTAATAATTCTAGTAGAAATCAAATATCACATCAATTTTACCTGGCTGTTTTATTGCTTCATACACTTATATAAATATATATATGTATGTATGTATGTATGTATGTATGTGAGTGATATATTGTAGTTTGAAACAAAATTATGCTAGAAATAGATTAACCCCTATCAAAATTTGACAGGCCTATCACAAAATAAACTAAATAACATAAAAAAGAATAAAATATATTAAACAGTACTATCCATCATCTTCCGCTTATCCGAGGTCGGGTCGCGGGGGCAACAGCCTAAGCAGGGAAACCCAGACTTCCCTCTCCCCAGCCACTTCGTCTAGCTCTTCCCGGGGGATCCCGAGGCGTTCCCAGGCCAGCCGGGAGACATAGTCTTCCCAACGTGTCCTGGGTCTTCCCCGTGACCTCCTACTGGTTGGACGTGCCCTAAACACCTCCCTAGGGAGGCGTTCGGGTGGCATCCTGACCAGATGCCCGAACCACCTCATCTGGCTCCTCTCGATGTGAAGGAGCAGCGGCTTTACTTTGAGCTCCTCCCGGATGGCAGAGCTTCTCACCCTATCTCTAAGGGAGAGCCCCGCCACACGGCGGAGGAAACTCATTTCAGCCGCTTGTACCCGTGATCTTATCCTTTCGGTCATGACCCAAAGCTCATGACCATGGGTGAGGATGGGAACGTAGATCGACCGGTAAATTGAGATCTTTGCCTTCCGGCTCAGCTCCTTCTTCACCACAACGGATTGGTACAACGTTCGCATTACTGAAGACGCCGCACCGATCCGCCTGTCGATCTCACGATCCACTCTTCCCTCACTCGTGAACAACACTCCTAGGTATTTGAACTCCTCCACTTGGGGCAGGGTCTCCTCCCCAACCCGGAGATGGCATTCCACCCTTTTCCGGGCGAGAACCATGGACTCGGACTTGGAGGTGCTGATTCTCTAAACAGTACTAATGAAGTCTAAAAAAAGTCTCTCAGTTTAAAACGTCAAAGCATGAATTAAAAAATCCCCAAACATAGCAGTTTGTTTTAGTTCTAGTTTTGGAGTTGTTACTGGTACAATGAAATCAAACATGGAATTGAAAATTATACTTGAAAGGTTAGTCAATTCCTTGCTTTAATGTGATTGGTGGGAAGGAGTTACATGGTTCTACTGTCTTGTGAGGTGTGGGGTCCTTATGAAATGTTGTTGCCACGTAACAGATGAGAAGCTCCTGCTCCCATGAGTCAGGGTGTTGAAGAAATCGAAACAAAACATGTTTGTAAGGGTTTATACAAGCACCAATTTGATTGTTATCACTGCAAAAGCAACATCAGACAGGCTCAGCCTCTGGAGAAGAGGTTGGTGAGTCATTCTTCAAACACTGCAGTGTACAATAAAACTGTAAAATGTGTTAGCAGGAACACAATTTGGTCATTAAAACAATATAAAACAACATTTGACTTATCTTTTTAACATGAGGATCAGTAAGCTTGATTGAGAATCATGTCATCATTTTGTGGATAGTCAGACGATTTTTATACAGTTTAATGACCCGTGTTATTTTATCCTGTTTTTTTTTTTTTTAACATCAAGAGCCACTTTTCTGAACAGTTGAAGGCATCCCGGAGCCTGTTGTCCTGACGACGCCTTCGTTGTCTTCACAAGTCATGACGGTGGCCGGCGGTGGACCTCTCAGGGCTTGTGTCGCCGCTCCTCTTTCAGCTGAGTAGGAAATGACAAACATTGCAGTAAAACTGGTAGTACAAAGGCAATGTGCTAAGAAGTAACATTTTTATTATCAACTGTCTTACAAGTGTAAAAAGTGTCCTAAGCAACTGTACCGTTAGCATAACATGGCGTTATGATCGGCTTTTCCAGTTGCTCCTCGCCAGCAATGGCAGCCCGGATCTTCCTGCACACGTAGATGCTCGCTGTGGTGCAAAAACAATTGGAAGAGTAATCAGATTATTTATTTCTACCCTCACATTGAGAAACTGTCATGAGTTTTTAACCTTTTGGTGTTCAGAGCTCGCATTTAAAACTTTCCTCGGTTGGTTGATTTTTTTTTTTTTTTTTACAATACAATCTTATGTGTGTGACTGTCCAAGTTTTTCTTTCAATTTGACTGTATTCTTTTTATTTTGACCGATTTTTTTTTCCATTCTGCTAGGTTTTTATTTTGAGTTACTGCTTTCATTTTAAATATATTTTCGTTTTGACAGTAAGTTTTCTCTCATTCTGACAGTTATTTTTGTCCATTTTTAGTAGTGTTTCCTTTTTGACAGTTTTTTTTCCATTCAACAGTTTAATTTTTTTTAGGTTGTATTCATTTTTACAGTTACTGTATGTTTCCAATTCGATAGTTTTTTTTAAAATATATTTTACAGTTATTTTTCCTTTTTTGACAGTTACTGCTTTCATTTTGTCAGTTAATTTTTCATTTTGACACCATTGTCCATTTTTAGTCATTTTTTACATTTGGGGAAGTTTTTTTCATTTGACAGTTTTTTTGTGCCTTTTTTTTAGAGATGTCAGACAATGGCTTTTTTTTATTAATGTTTTTATTAAATTTGACAGGTATTACAATATACAATAAAACAGTAATCACATTTTCCCCACCCACTTCCAAGAACAGCAACCCAACACATACACACCCCCCCAGGTCCTTCATAAATTAAAGGTACAGTCACAAATGGAAAATAATTAGTAATTTTCGTGAAAGAAAATGTTTTGTTTCCATTCTGCTTCAGCGCGTTGTACCATGAATTGATTAACGTGGACCCCGACTTAAACAAGTTGAAAAACGTATTCGGGTGTTACCATTTAGTGGTCAATTGTACGGAATATAAACTGAACTGTGCAATCTACTAATAAAAATGCCAATCAATCACGTGATAGGGGCGTGGCTAGCAGTAGACGACCAAGACAGCTGTAACCTAAGGTGGAAACACTCATTTATTATATTTTTGTTTGATTGCATAAAAAGAAACATATTTCCAGCTATTAGTGTTGCGTTGCAGGCGGCCACTTTCACTGCCATATTCAACACAACTGGGATCAATTTTTAAAAATGCGTACAACAACAAAAGATCGCCAATACACGAATTACTGAAAACTCTAAAATAGCATAAAACTGTGACTAAAGACGTACCTTTAACGATGAGTCAAACCATATCTGCACCTTACAGAGTATTATTACTAGTATTATTATATTATGTGACAAAGAACGCTGCGGTGTTTCCGATGCTAGCGAGAGCAAACCAGGAAGTGTTTACCAAAGCTGACAGCCAGTTATATACGCCGAATGGCAGTGAGGGCGGGACTTAAGGCATCTTCTGCTCTCAGATTGGCTGAGCGTTTACGCAACAGGATCACGTGGCCGAGTCACAAGGAAAATAAACAAACCGGCCGCTCCTTTATTTTTTAGTTTGCGTTCTGACGAAATGTTCCTTCCTATGTGACAGATTGCACATATTGACGCGATTGAAACCGAGGGATTTGATTAAAGGCTAACCTTACGGCGTAGCATTTTTTTTAAATGTAAAAAAACTGTTTCAAACATACTGTACACAGGGAAATCAAAATAAATGTGCAAACATAAATATTTAAAACATCAACGTTGTATAATTTATGTTTAAGATTAAAACGGACAATAAGGAGTCTTACCCATAATAATTTATTCATTGTTTAACCATTTACAGCTCATTTGTTTTTAGTCTGTTTAATATTTGCATGAGTAAACACAACACGTCTCTTCACAATATATTTTTTTCACAAGAGCTCAGCAGTTTGTCATTTAATCATATTTTCAATATATACACATATACTTAATTTAAAACAGTTGCAGAATTTCACAAAACAGTGAGAAGGTTTACCTACAAGGAATAAAATGTGTAATTTCAACATTTTCAATGATCACAGCAGCGTTGCAAACCTTCAGGTATTCACAAAACACAACGTCACACAAAACCAAAGACAAGCGGGTATCTGGGGGACTAAAGGAGGTCAGGTTTTGTTTTAGTCCATCCTAATCTTCTGGTTGGTCATCCTGTAGATGATGCTGTCGTAGCCTGGGTCCATGTTCCACAGGTTGTATCCCACAGCGATGACGGCGAGCGCCAGCACGATCATGAGCCACAGCACAATGTTGAAGACCACGGCGTAGTGGAAGTTGTACTTGTAGGCCAGGTTGTAGGGGCTGCCTGGGTTGCTCTGCAAAACATTGTGGGCAATCACTTCACAAGAGAAATATATATCTAAAAGCAGGTGATAAATACTTCCAATTTCCCCAAAGAGTGGCCTCTGCTCAAATGGATGCCGTGCCACAGCTACAGCACATACAGGAAGAGGTGGTGCCACTAGGTGGTAGTAAAGTTCCTTTACTGTGACTGCTATAGCATATACACCATGCCACATGAGCCCAGCAGCTGAAGCTTACTGTGAAAGACAGAATGCTGCTACATAAGGCTGGGCTTTAAAACAATATCAATATATATCCTTAAAGGCACGTAATGGGTATCAATAAAAAAATGTGTTGAGTAAAACATTTGATATTTCTTGTTTTTCTTCTTTGTCGGAAGGAATATGTACAAACCCCTAAAACCAGTGAAGTTGGTACGTTGTGTAAATGGTAAACAAAAGCAGAATTCAATTTTTTGGAAATCCTTTCCAATTGATATTCAATTGAATAGACTGCAAAACCATGACATTTAATGTTCCAATTAAAAAACTTTTTTTTTGCAAATAATTATTAATTTAGAATGCAATGGCAGCTACACGTTGCAAGAAAAGTTGGCACAGGGGCCTTTTTACCACTGTGTTACATGGCCTTTCCTTTTAACAACACTCAGTAAACGTTTGGGAACTGAGGAGACACATTTTTGAAGTAGAATTCTTTCCCGTTCTTGCTTGGTAAATGGGTTATAATTGTATAGCGCTTTTCTACCTTTTTTAAGGAACTCAAAGTGCTTTGACACTATTTCCACATTCACCCAGTCACACACACATTCACACACTGATGGCGGAAGCTGCCATGCTAACCAGGACCCATCAGGAGCAAGGGTGAAGTGTCTTGCTCAAGGACACAACGGACGTGACTAGAATTGTAGAAGGTGGGGATTGAACCAGGAACCCTCAGGTTGCTGGCACAGCCACTCTCCCAAACTACGCCACGCCGTCCCCTATTGATGTACAGCTTATGATTTTCAACAGTCTCTGTTGTGATATTTTAGGCTTCATAATGCGCCACACATTTTCAATGGGAGACAGGTCTGGACTACAGACAGGCCAGTCTGGTACCCGCACTCTTTTACTATGAAACCACGCTGTTATAACACATGGCTTGGCATTGTCTTGTTGAAAGAAGCAGGGGAGTCCATTAAAAAGACCTGGCTTGGATGGCAGCATATGTTACTCCAAAACCTGTATGTACCTTTCAGCATTAATGGTGCTTCCACAGATGTGTAAGTTACCAAAGCATTGGGCAATAATAAATTCCTCGCAATTTCGTTGAGAAATGTTGTTCTTAAACTGTTCAGCAATTTGTTAACGCATTTGTTCACAATGTGGTGACCCTCGACCCACCTTTGCTTGTGAATAACTGAGCATTTCATGGAAGCTGCTTTTATACCCAATCATGGCACACACCTGTTCCCAAATAGCCTGTTCACCTGTGCGATGTTCCAAATAAGTGTTTGATGAGCATTCCTCAACTTTCTCAGTCTTTTTTGCCACTTGTGCCAGCTTTTTTGAAATAATGTTTCAGGCATCACATTTCAAATTAGCTAACATTTGCAAAAATAAAGTTTTCCAGTTCAAACATTAAATATATAGTCTTTGCAGTCTATTCAATTGAATGAAAGTTAAAAAGGATTTGCAAATCATTGTGTTCTGTTTTTATTTACCATTTATACAACATGCCAAGTTCACTGGTTTTGGGGTTTGTAGTTGTGATGTAAGGCTGGTTGCATAAACAAAGGCACATGTTCTCTGGTGACCGGGCAATGCAAGAAGTGATCACTGCTTGGTCGGAGTGGCACACTAACAGCCAATCAGGGTAACAGTATAAACTATTCAGTTTGGTTGTGCCATCATGTTGTCTCACGGTTGATTCTTTGCATTGAGTGGGAAGAGAAAGAAAGAATGAGTGTTGTAGAGAGCGAATAAATTGTCAATAAAAGAGGAAGTCACCTTGACAATATGGAATTTTTTGGATTTCTTTTTTTTTTTAAGGGAGCATAGTCAAACCAATGTGGTTTGTAAATCAAAGGCATTCGTCCCCACCAAGACTGGTAATACCACACCAACTCAGCTGAGCTCACCCTTTAGAGCACAGCTGTAACTTCCTGGCACTAAACCTGCAGAACATAATTCCTCTGAGTTTTGTCTATGATAACATTTTCACACTTTATTGAGCATTTCTTACATAATGCAACTTCATTTTGAGAGGGTATTATTAAATGTTCATTGTGATTTTAGATTTTTTAAAATGTTTTATTTTAACATCGTTTTCCATGGTTGTTCCTTTCTGTCTCGATAGCTCAGGAGACTATATCAGAAGAAGGTTACATTTTAAATAAAAATGTTTACATTCAAATACATTTTCTCACGGCCCTTATTCAACACAGGTCATAAAATATCAATAATTATTCAATATGGACCAATATTAAACACATACAGTTATTACCTATATCACCGATACATGCTACATACATGCTATGGTAGGAAGATGGGCCACTGCTGCAGTCCCATGTGGGAAATGGAAAACCTACCCTTTATTGAGTGATGGAATAAATAATTGATTACTATACATGATAATAAATCATATTTTTTATTTATATTCTTATAATCATTTACTTATGAGAAATTTTATAAAATTAAAGATGATTTAAAATGAAAATAATAGATTTTTACAAATCTACCCAAGTACACTTGGTACTTTCTGCAGTTGAGTAAATAAACACCCTTACTCACTATGTGACAACATGCATTTTGGGTGGTTCGAACAACACTCAGGACTTACAATCTGTTTGGACTCCAAAATGGAGCGAGACTTCCTGGTCAAAGGCGCCTCAAAGTTCTTTACGGTTACCACTTCCACGACGGCGCTGTTGCCATAGAGAGTGTACACATCCTCTCCAAACTGCACGAAAGAAAACAAAAACATGGCTTTAGAATGTATATGGATGATTGAGAAGGCTCTTCTGATCTTCGTCACCTTTTGCAAGACGGAGGCGAGAATGGTGATGGCGTCACGGTACTGTGGCGAGTCTGGTCCGTAGGCGCGGCTCAGCTCCTCCAAGCCAGATAGCTCTAAGGAGTACAGGTCTGGGGAGTGGTCCTTGGCCAAGTGCTTGTGTCTTTGCAGCTGTAAGAGGGCCCCCGATTAAAAAAAAAAAAAAAAAAAAAATCACACTGCATATTTATATTTTCAACGTTCACTTTTGAAGATTACTTTTTAATTAAGTTCTAACGCTCCCTTTTAAAAGGTTTTAAAAAAAAAAATGTGGATGACATACTGTCTTTGACATGCCCCTAGCTAAAGAAGCTGGCAGAACCCCTTCTATATTTATTTAAAAAAAAAAAAAAGAGAGAGGCAGGCTTTACCACATACAGTGGGACAAAAAAGTATTTAGTCAGCCACCGATAGTGCAAGTTCTCCCACTTAAAATAAAGATAGAGGTCTGTAATTTTCATCATCATAGGTACACTTCAACTGTGGGAGACAGAATGTGAAAAAAACAAATCCAGGAATTCACATTGTAGGAATTTTAAAGAATTTATTTGTAATTTATGGTGGAAAATAAGTATTTGGTCAAAAACAAAAATTCAACTCAATACTTTGTAATATGACCTTTGTTGGCAATAACAGAATTTCTGCTTGCGAATCTTTACCAGGATCGCAAGCAGTGATGTTTTGGGGCTGTCACCGAGCAACACGGATTTTCAACTCCCTCCACAGATTTTCTATGGGGTTGAGGTCTGGAGACTGGCTAGGCCACTCCAGGACTTACAAATGCTTCTTATAGAGCCACTCCTTTGTTGCCCGGGCGGTGTGTTTGGGATCATTGTCCTGCTGGAAGACCCAGCCACGTTTCATCTTCAAAGCTCTCACTGATGGAAGGAGGTTTTGGCACAAAATCTCACGATACATGGCCCCATTCATTCTTTCCTTAACACAGATCAGTCGTCCTGTCCCCATAGCAGGAAAAAGAGCCCTAAAGCTCCACAGTAGGTATGGTGTTCTTGGGATGCAACTCAGTATTCTTCTTCCTCCAAACACGACAAGTTGAGTTTATACCAAAAAGTTCTATTTTGGTTTCATCTGACTACATGACATTCTCCCAATCCTCTGCTGTATCATCCATGTACTCTCTGGCAAACTTCAGACGGGCCTGGACATCCACTGGCTTAAGCAAGGGGACACGTCTGGCACTGCAGGATTGGATTCCCTGTCGGCGTAGTGTGTTACTGATGGTAACCTTTGTTACTTTGGTCCCAGCTTTATGCAGGTCATTCACCAGGTCCCCCCGTGTGGTTCTGGGATTTTTGCTCACCGTTCTCATGATCTTTTTGACCCCACGGGATGACATCTTGTGTGGAGCCCTAGATCGAGGGAGATTATCAGTGGTCTTGTATGTCTTCCATTTTCTGATAATTGCTCCCACCGTTGATTTTTTCACACCAAGCTGCTTGCCTATTGTAGATTCACTTTTCCCAGTCTGGTGCAGGTCTATAATTCTTTTCATGGTGTCCTTCGACAGCTTTTTGGTCTTGGCCATAGTGGAGTTTGGAGTCTTACTGTCTGAGGCTGTGGACAGGTGTCTTTTATACAGATAACTAGTTCAAACAGGTTCCATTAATACAGGTAACGAGTGGAGGACAGAAGAGCTTCTTAAAGAAGAAGTTACAGGTCTGTGAGAGCCAGAGATCTTCATTGTTTGAAGTGACCAAATTCTTATTTTCCACCATAATTTACAAATAAATTCTTTAAAATTCGTACAAAGTGAATTCCTGGATTTTTTTTCTCATTCTGTCTCTCACAGTTGAAGTGTACCTATGATGAAAATTACAGACCTATTCATCATTTTAAGTGGGAGAACTTGCACAATTGGTGGCTGACGAAATACTTTTTTGCCCCACTGTATCTTAAAATAAAACCTGGATCTCTGCCAATATCAGTCAGCTACAGAAGGGAAAGTTTTTTTTTTAGCAAATAGGCTAAACTAGCAAAATTATATTATGAAAATGTGTGCAAGGTAACCACTACGGCAGTATGGCGTAGTCAGTGGGTAGAGCGGCCGTGCCAGAAACCCGAGGGTTTCAGATTCGCTCCCCGCCTCTTGACAACCAAATCGCTGCCGTTGTGTCTTTGTGCAGGACACTTCACTCTTGCCCCGGGTGCCGCTCACACTGGTGAATGAATGATAGGCGGTGGTCGGAGGGGCCGTAGGCGCAAACTGGCAGCCTCGCTTCCGTCAGTATACCCCAGGGCAGCTGTGGCTACAAAAGTAGCTTACCACCACCTGGTGTGAATGAATGATGGGTTCCCACTTGTCTGTGAGCGCTTTGAGTATCTAATAATAGAAAAGCGCGATATAAATCTAATCCATTATTATTATTATTATTATTACTACTGCAGCTAACATAGCTATTCTAGTATTGCTAATGTTTGTATCCAGTTATTTTTATGATGGTGTATGCGATATATGGCATCCCTTACGTTGTACAACTGCAGAGTTAAAGTCTATATGTAAAAAGTGAAAAAAGTGAACAGTAACACTTCTTGGAGACCGGCGTGAACAGGACGGGCGATATGGTCTTAAATACATCCAGAAAGCATTAACAGCCCTTCACTATTTCCACATTTTGTTATGTTAAATAGCCTTATTCAAAAATGGAATACATTCATTTTTGTCCTCACAATTAAATACCCCATAATGACAATGTCAAATGTTTTTTAAAATTTATTACAAAATAAAAAATAAAAAAAATCACATGTACATAAGCATTCACAGCCCTTGGTATACACTTTGTTGATGCACCTTTGGTAGCCACTAGGGCCTCAAGTATTTTTGAATACGATGCCACAAGCTTGGAGCACCTATCTTTGGACAGTTTTGCCCATTCTTCTTTGCAGCACCTCTTAGCTCCATCAGGTTGCCTGAGAACCATAGGTTTTCATTCAGGATGTCTCTGTACATTGCTGCATTTATCTTTCCCTGTCACCTGACTAGTCTTCCAGTTTCTGCCACTGAAAAACATCCCTGCAGCGTGATACTGCCACCACCATGCTTTACTGTAAGGATGGTATTGGCCCGGTGATGAGCGGTGCCTGGTTTCCTACTAACATGACGCCTGGCATTCACGCCAAAGAGTTCTATCTTTGTCTCATCAGACCAGAGAATATTTTGTTTCTCATGGTTCTTCACATCGACTCAACTAAGATGAATGTAGCAATGTACAGCGACATCCTGGATCGAAAACCAACACTTCTAATCCAATCTGATGGAGCTTGAGAGGAATGGGCAAAACTGCCCAAAGCTGTGCCAAGCTTGTGGCATCGTAGTAAAAAAGACTTGAGGCTGTAATTGCCGTCAAAAGTGCATCAACAAAGTATTGCACAAAGGCTGTAAATTAAGATTTTATAGGTTTTTATTTTTAATACATTGCAAAATAAAACATTTTCACAGTCAATTTGGGGTATTGTCTGTACAATTTTGAGGACAAAAATGAATGTATTTAATTTTGTAATCTATCAATCAATATTTATATAGCCCATCCATCCATTTTCTACCGCTTGCCCATTTTGGGGTACATTTACAGTATATCGCCCTTAATCACAAATGTCTCAAATGGCTACACAAACCACAAAGACATCCTCTGATCGGATACCACATTACGGCAAGAAAGAACTCAATAAATGGGAATAATGTGAAACCTTGGAAGGGAAAGCAGATGTGGGGACCCCACATCACGGTGCAATGGATGTGGAGTGGATATGGTTAATATTGTTAGTCCTGACCATAGTGAGGCCAGCATAAGGCTGTAATATAACAACATGTGGAAAAAGTGAAGCGCTGTGAATACTTTTCGGATGCACTGTATATTGCGGCCTCCTGCGATAACAATATATATCACAATATATTATTTGGCAGCTACTGACATATGCAGTAACATATTGCATAATTTCCAGTTCTACTATTTTGTCAAAACTGTTAATAATCGACTCACTAATTCACTCTTAATATCCGGTTACTTTCCGTTGTATCTACACTTGTGTTAAAATGTACTAAGCATTTATTCTTCTGTTTTGATACTTTAATTTTGTTTTGGCTTATACTACATATGTGGATATTGATCTGATTACACAAACAATATTGATGATATCAATTTTCATACTTGAATATTTTCAGACTCATTAAATGATAACATTTTTGATCACGACTGTAATCTGACAAAACACAGAATGTGTAACATTATTAAATAGTATTTTGTTTCCTTAATCCCTTTTATTACATAGAATATGTACAATAAAGTCCATTCATCCACCAATCCATCCATTTTCTACCGCTTATTCCCTTTGGGGTCGCGGGGGGCGCTGGTGTCTATCCCAGCTACAATCGGGCAGAAAGCGGGGTACACCTCGGACAAGTCTCCACCTCATTGCAGATAAAGTCCATCCATCTATCCATTTTCTACCGCTTGTCCCTTTCGGGGTTGCTTGAACCTATCTCAGTTGGATTCAATAATGCAAAATAACTGGGGGGAAAAAAGCAAAATATGCCACTAGCTTTTTTCCTGAGTTGGTAAACAGTAAAAAAAATTTTGTGGTCACAAAAATATCGATTGAATCATATACTTGGCATCGTTACGGTCAATATTTGTGTTGAGATGGCCACCTTTTTTTACATCCATGAGCTCAAGTTTAGCTGTTTTTTGTATCCTCCGCCGATGTGTAGTGTAACATGATTAGCTATTCCTTCTCCTCTCGTCCTCTACTCTTAGGAAACGTAGTTTATTTTACGCCGTTGAGGCACGGGGATTAGTGGTTTTAAAGCTGCACTCTGGAAGGATGTTAGCTGCTTGAGACTGTTGAATTTGCAGGACAAAGCTAGAGTCCATCCATCCATCCATCCATTTTCTACCGCTTAATCCCTTCGGGGTCGCTGGAGCCTATCTCAGTTACAATCGGGTGTAAGGCGGGGTACCCCCTGGACAAATCGCCACCTCATCGCAGGGCCAACACAGATAGACAGACAACATTCATACTCACATTCACACACTAGGCAACACTAAAAGCTTGAGGCATCAACATCTATTAGCACAATAAGACGATAGTGTTAAAAGCGTGATCGTTGACCAAATTGATATCATTTACATGGTCTATAGCATGCAAAACTATTAACAATCAAGCTACAGACAAACAAAACACAAAGCACAATCAAACTGTCTAAATTCAGCATTAAGGCTAGATTTCCAAAATTACTTCTAATACACTATTACAGAACCTCTGAGGCGTACTCAAATGTGTTGAAAAATACAATAAACCTTAAACAAAGAACACTAGATAGATAGATCGTCAAGCTGACGAGAGCTTACCAGAGCTGTGATATCATGCAGGACTTGAATCTCGGACAGAAAGAGTAAATCTGACTGCAAACAGTAGAACAGTCACAATGAAGACGTTATAAAGGAAATACTTATGTATCGTAACAAGTTGCTAGTGACCTCTGCATTTCTGCTGAGGGAGTTGAGGGGCAGGGAAGCCAGCACAGAACCCTCCTGGGACAGACGGCCTCGAATCTGCTGCAAAGTCACAGGGAGGTCCTCAAACACGGCGTTGGCTTTGCCCAGCATGTACAGCCTCTGAGTGGAGGAAAATGGTTGACACAAGATCACCATCATTCAGCATAAGCTCTTAAATTAGATTCCACCGGTCGCTTTTTTTCCCCCTACATTCAATAATTTGTTGATTTATAAGTTTAAGGCACACGTGTACAGCTGCAAAAAATCACATTCCATTAAAAAGTGTTTTAAGTCCCATCGTAAAACTCATTTATACACCCTAGCCTTTAAATAGGCCCCTTTTTAGACCAGTTGATCTGCCGTTTCTTTTTTCTGCTATGCCCCCCTCTCCTGCGTGTCCCCAGATCAGCTTCCACAGAGGAGACGTAGCAGTTCCAAGTTGGGCCACGGGGTGGACCATGCATCAGTTGGAGACGTCTTTGCGCTGCTGACTTGTCTCCATGCAAAAGTATCCCCTGCTGGTCTCATTATGGACTACACTCTCACGTTATTAACTGTATCCACTCAGCATCCGTTGCACTAATTGTGGCTTGTGCAGCCCTTTGAGACAATTGTGATTAAGGGCTGTATAAGTAAACTTTGGTTGAATGAAGGTTTAAAAACATGAGATAATGTTGCACATGTCTTATAGCACAAACCAAAAACTGTGTTTTGACAATCCACACACAAAAACAGAGTTTTGCATCATTGTAAATTATGCAAATTAGATGCTGATGTCATTTATCCCCAGACACATTTTGGTTGTGTTGGAAACACTCAAGTGACGAGAGAATAATGTAAAACGAACACTGTCCTGGCTGCTCAGTACAAGGTTGAGTCCGCAATGACAAGTGATAGGCACTACCTTTATAGCTAGCGACTGATGTCTGTCAGTATAACAGAGCACCGATTGACATAAAATAAAGAAATGCCATATTTCGATACCTTTGTTACATGTTACGTCACGTCCGATTACATACACTGGCTAAAGCACTTGGCCAGGAAACAAGCAGTTAAACATTCAAACAAGGCTAACTTAGACTGCCTTTAGGTAATGTTACAATTTTCCATGCCAACAAAGCAAGTCAAATGCACTGAAACACAGTAGAACACCACTTTTCAAAAT